>NC_079906.1:22902760-22956327 GCF_024868665.1 Triplophysa rosa
GAGGGACAAATTGTCATTGTTAAGCAGTGTATTTATGGGTTTATTGCCAGTGCAATTGATTTTGATATTTTGAGCATTGTTTGTTGATTAGCTGAATACTTTTGTGGATACTTACCTGTTGTGTTTGATTGTACCTGTTGAGGAGAAAAAAGTGAGAAATGATGTCATTGTTTGCATACCTGTTGAAGATTTATACCACCAGAGAAAAAGCTTTGTGTGGGCGTTTTTTTTATATCTCCCCTTTTCAAGGCGCAAGTAAGCAAAATTTAGCAGTCTCAGTCACAGTCCTGTCAGACCCATGGGAAGCTTTTTATATCTTGTATGTTATACCTTTTGTACCCTTCTGTCATTGTATTCATCGTTTTTATTGTTAACAAACAAACCACATCCATCCCCCGCACTTTTGAAAAGCTTGCTACGCCCCTGGCTCCAACCCTAATCAAACACCTGATTCAGCTAATCAACATCTTCAGGATTACTTGAAACTTCCAAGCAGGTGTGGTTTAGAGCTGGTTGGAGCTAAACTGTGCAGAGCTGCGGCCCTCCAGGAACTGAGTTTGACACCCCTGCTCTACAACATTAGGAAAATTAGACCTTTCCTGTCCGAGCATGCTACGTAAGTCCTAGTCCAGGCTCTTCTGTCCAGACTGGACTACTGCAATGCGCTACTGGCTGGACTTCCAGCTTGCACAACCAAACCTCTTCAGATGATCCAGAATGCAGCGGCAAGAGTGGTCTTCAATGAACCGAAGAGAGCGCACGTCACTCCTCTCTTCATTAAGTTACATTGGCTCCCTATAGTCACTCGCATCAAATTAAAAACTTTGTTCTTGCCCTACAAGGCCACCATTGGTTCGGCACCCTCATATCTTCACTCGCTAATACAGACTTACAGTATGTACCTGCCAGATCCCTACGCTCTGCAAACGAATGACGTCTTGTGGTGCCATCCCAAAAAGGGAAAAAATCTCTCTCACGTACCTTCTCTGGATTTGTTCCACATTTGTGGAAGGATCTGCCCACTGCTACAAGATCAGCAGATTCTGTAGCCATCTTTAAGAACCGTCTGAAAACACATCTCTTCCGTCAACACCTGACTGATCAGTTCTGACTTCTATGTCTTCTCTACTGTTTCTATCATAAAAAAACCCTTAGCTTTGTATACTGTGCTGGGCTATATGAGACCAGTTTTACTGCACTTCTGCTTTTTGTTGTCCTTATTTATGTTGTTCCAACTGCTTCTATTGTTTACCTCATTTGTAAGTCGCTTTGGATAAAAGCGTCTGCTGAATGACTAAATGTAAATGTACATCATTAATGAATGTCAATTGTAGTTATTTGATGTAACATTTGAAAGCAGAAAAGTTAACACAACGCTTTTTTCCTTCAGACTGTTTAATGGATCTGTGTAAACTTCTATCAGTTGAGTGAGAAAACTTTTGTTGTTGGTAATTTTTTTGTCATAGAATCATCTGTTAGCGTTCAAACACAACCAAAACACATACACAAAGTAAAAGTAAATACAGCTCAGTGTGTGTAAGAATTAAATTCAGAGGTAATTTAGAAAACAACATTTAAACACGACAACAAATCATCAACAAAAGGGTCCAAATTCAGTAGCAGTCTTATATTCTGTGTATGTCATGTTAACATATTTCTCATATTTTTCTACAGGATGTCTGGATGTGTTTATGGTGGGTGTGTCACGGGTGGGTCCTTTTCACGCGGGTCAAAGGCAGACGTATTCAGGGGTCTTCAGTCCTCCGACAGACGGGTTCTCAGGAGTTTTGGATCTGGATGGATCTGACAGATGTTGTGCTCTTCTGGGACTGTCGGGGTCTTTCCTCTGTTTTAGTGAGTCTCCATTGGCCCGTGACTCACTTCCCGGACCACCTGACCTCTGAAGACAGGCTTTGTGTTATAAATGAGACATGTAATACATCATTAAGAAACAGCATGTGTTTTCATTTGGAAACTAAAATAAGTGAAAATATGTTTGGAAAAAATGTTTCGCCTTACCCAGGGAAGACTCTTCATTTTTGTTGGAAAAGTTGATTTGTAAAGTTAGACCGCTCTTGTCGACACGTCCGCCATCTTGAAACAGTCAACATTTCATTCGTTCAGTTTACTGTCATCAATTAAAGTAAAAATCAGGGAGTTTACTAAGATGCCACAGCATTGCAAAGCTTCTGTCTGTAAAAACTGCTGAAATATAAATTCACCATATGATTTACTGTATATGTATTAGCTCAATATTACACGGTTTTAAGCTATGGAAACATTATAATATTGTGTTAGCTAACACTTTTTCATCTTGTTGTATTGTGTTATTTTATGAATCATAATGCTTGTGTCAACACAACAGCACTTAACATTTGTCTATGATTGCAGATGCAGTCAACTCACTCTCAAATGTTCACAAACTGGCTTTGACCGTTTCAGTATTCCAGATGACTTGTCTAAACGTCATGACCCTGAGCATCACAGTACTGAGACGTCTTAAAGATTTAGGCAAGTTTCCATTTCGTTCCCAGCAGGTGATTTTATAAGTGAATAACTCATGCGTGAAACGAATGAATGTGTCTGGAGTGACAGGACGTGATTGGCTGTCTCGTACAGGAAGTCTCCAGATGTTTTTGGTTTGTGATGTGTTTGTTACATTCGTAACTTTGTCAAATCATTTAGCACATTAGTCAAACCTCCATCATCTTAATCTGCCAAGAGATGCAAATACACATCAACGAACACAAGTTACTGCTGTGAGCATGTTAAGACGCCAGCTATAAGCACTATCACAGATAGCACTTGCTCTCATTAAAATATTATTTGTTCACATTATTCTTATGTGATGATTATGCCTGAGGGGTTTAAGTTTTTTCATATTAATTCATATTTTTGTAACCTTTTTTCCTCAACTTTTTTTATTAACTGTATCAAATGTACAAACAAAATAAACTTACAATCTTAATTTAAAAAATATGCACAACTTAGCATTTTTGAATAAATATCGAATATGTCGGTACTCATATTTTTTCCATTATTTTTTTTGTAACTTTCCAAACAACAAAAAAACATTCAACTGCCAGCATATTTTACAATGAAATGTAGAAATTGGACAACATATGTATATAATCATAGAATAACAATATTCAGATTTATATATCTTTTTTTAATTTACCCACAAATATGCATACTAAGCATGCACACTCATGCTTTGTGAATGAGTGACATTAAAGTCCCCGTGAACCGGAAGTTGCGATCGTTTTATACTTCCGTATCCTGACGCATTTCCGACTGAAAAGGAATTTCAAAGGAGAAAATTAGTGGGCATGGCTTGCGTTTTTCCCTGTTGATTGATTGGATGTATAAAAGGGCAGTTGTGGCCTAATGGTTAGAGAGTCGGACTCATGACCAGAAGGTTGCCGGTTCGATTCCCAGGGCCGGCGGGTAACAACTGAGGTGCCCTTGAGCAAGGCACCTTACCCCTACTTGCTCCCCGGGCGCTGCAGTGATAGCTGCCCACTGCTCCGGGGGTACGTGTGTTCACTACTCTCTGGATGGGTTAAATGCAGAGGTCACATTTCGTTGCCTTGTACATGTGCAATGACAATAAATTGAATCTAAATCTAAAAATCTAAAAACAGCTACTGCATTTTTAAATGAAATTGGCAGCAGACTGACAGTTGAAGGGGAGGAGTTAACAGATGCTCCGCCCAAGCCGTGTAATTTACGTCATTTTAGATGGATAGTCATTTCAGGGCGGAAGTGCATTTTCAGATTTAAACTGAAGATTATGAGTGCACACTAAGTTTAAAAAGAAAATGACCCACATTGTTAAACTATTTACTATAAATGCTGCAATATTTCATGAAAAAATAAGACTTGTAATTTTTAATTTCACTGGGACTTTAAACTTAAATGTGCATTAGATGTGAAATAAAGAAGGCAGGATTAAACCGGTTTTATATCTGCATATATCATTGACATTTACGCATTTGGCAGACGCTTTTATCCTAAGCAACTTACATTGCATGATACTATACATTTGTTTCCGAGTATGTGCAATCCCTGGGATCCAACCCATGACCTTGGCGTAGCTAGCGCCACGCTCTAACCACTGAGCTACAGGAAATGATTTCTCTCATCATTAGAACGCTGTGAGTGATATGTTTGCTTATGAATGATTGGATTGGATTTGGTTTGAATCATTATGTGGGGTTAAAGTGATGTATCTGCAGTGAGAAATCTATTGAAATACATGAAATATCAATAAGTTCAGCTCCACCCGGATACATGCGTGTCATTAGAATGTGATTGATGATCCACAGCGACTGGCAGTAATTCATGGGCTTACATGTTAAACTGCTCTTGAATTATTTAACTGCGGCTCATTATTGCTGAGACTGAATTCCCGGTAAGAAATCTTAGTGGTTGTGCAGATCTCTGAGAAAGATGACAGTAGCCATTATCCTATTTACACAGCTGCCGGGAGCCATAAATTATCCCTGTGACACCCCAACATTTATTTCGCTCTCTCATCGGCCTCTCAAACCTCTGTGTGCCTCCACTTTCTGCTGCCGGACGCTGAAGAAACATGACCAAACGCACACATTTCTATCGTGCTACATCATTTTCTTTAGCAGTGGTCCAAACCCGCCCTCACACCACTCTCTGCTCTTATGTTTCTCTACAGATCTCCTCACGGATGCGTCTTGATCAAGGTGGAAGGAAAACCGAGCCCGTGATGGCGTTCAGGAGGGAAGGCAAAGAGAAGCGTCTTGGGAAGGTCTTGGCACGGCGATCATCTCGATCGGGCGGAGACTGAAGACTTTCCGATGTTTCCTGACACTGATGGATGAGAAGAGAACGATGTGACGACGGACACACGGCATCTCCCAGAAAACTGTGAATATAGCAATTCATCTTAAAGCTCCGCAGAGTGTCGGGGCGTCTGAAATGCACAAATATTGACTTTGAGTTTCCACGCAGCCTTGCTTTCGGTTTTGTGTTTTAGAGAAGAGTTTAGAAGATGAAGGTTAAGCTCGGCTCTTCCGTGTCAGGACAATAATGACAGTGTTGTTTAGTTGTGAGTTCAGTAAGATGTAAACTTAGATATCAAACGGATGGAGCAAGAGAAGGACTTCATATAAACTCAAACATTTCTCATCAAATTGATTCTAATCCAGAATATTTCACCTCTGCAGTCCACATTCATTTTTATTTCCACAAAACAATTTTAGAAGAAACACAGCTGAGAAGTCATCAAAAAAGCATCAGATCTCCTGAGCTATAAAAGAGATGCATGTGATTCAGGTATAACAACTACGTGTATCATTAAACGTGAAAGAAAGCAGCGTCTGTGCTTAAATACTGAACTCACATCGGTTCCTTTCAATGGTTCAACTAAAAACAACATAATGATTCGTTTCTGTTGAGCAATGCCATCCGTTCTGTTTGTTTGTGTTGCTTTCGGTGTTGAACAAATTGGATTAATTTCTGTTTGGAAGCGATTATGACCGTTACAGATGGCCTGTAATCTTTTTCAAGCAGTTTCTGTGCCAGGAGAGAGCTTAATGTGCTTTTCATTCAGCAGAAACCTCTGACACGTGTCTTTATCCGGACCGGGCGCCACCTTGAAGCCACAAGTGATGTAAGCTTCTCTGTCTGCGTAAACAAATAAGTGAATTCTTAATAATGATCTCAATAATGCTACACTTGGTTGGGTTAAATATGAACAAACTTAGAAAATGTCCATATTTGACCCGACCAAACACAGGTAAAAACAAATGAGTGCAATTAAAAATGATTTTATTACACTTTCAGATGTGTGCTTAATGTGTGAAAATAGAGCACTTTATGTTTGTACTTCGTGTAGGATTTAGTGCTTGTATTCTGTAGTTCTTGTATTATATATATACTGTATATATATATATTTTTTAAATTAGAGTATTTTTTGTTTGTTTGTTTTTATTCATTGTTGAAATTTGATATGTGTTCATATGTTTATATTGTTTTCTTTTTCTTCTTATGCTATGACAATTGTACAGCACTTTGGTTGGCTTGGGCCATGCTTAAATGTGCTTTATAAAGAAATAACTTGAACTTGTTTTCAAGTTCACTTAGATCTTCTTAAATTTATCTTAAAAAGTACAATGGTTTGTATTTTAAAGTCAAACTTGGTGTGTGAAAATAAAGCACTTGAAATACATTTAAGTGCACTTTTTTACCTGGATAGGTTAAAACAACTCCGTCTAATGAATGATTTTCTGATTTTTCATTTGTTGTATCTGTGACCTACAACTCTGGCAGATGCAGAAACGGTACGAAGAAGTATTTTCGAGCCCTTGAGGAAAAAAGTCTGGCATGAAAAGCTAACTGTGAAACGATTCCTGTTCTTCCTCACTCTTGGACCGGCGTGTCAGAAAGAGGCCAATTTCAGCGAGGCAAAATGGAGAAGACGGAGTGAATTGAAATTGTGTACTTACCCTCACGGTGCTGGAGAAATGAACTGCTGCTCCACGTCTGGGGATGTGAAGGACTCGGGTTAATGGCTGAGCGATGCCGCCTTCTGTGACAATGTTGTTTTGAAATGTGAAATGTATGACATTATAGAGATGAGAACGTTAGATTGAGATATTGGAATTTGGCCAGGTCAATTTCATAGATCTGTCTCTGGAGGCGATGTGTGAGACGATCGGTGATGATGATGATATCTGTGACATTTCAGCAGAGCTGTGCTGTATGTTAAAGTATCTCGGTTAGACGGATCTGTGCCGGCCGGTCGGCCAAATTCCATTTTGTTGGGAGAAAATGACTGTGATTCCCCGCAGACCCGTGCTTGTGTTGGACTCGAGAAACTGACAGGAGCGATTCCAAAAAAAGTGATTTTAAACGTGCGTTCGTCTCCTGCTCGATAGAGCTATCGAAACTTCTTCTGTTGTCCTTCCCAAATCTCAGTCCTGACTCCAGCGGTTAGTAAATGGAAAGTTAGTTTTATCACGCGTCGCTTAATGTTCCCAACGTTTACCAGCAGAGGAGATCTGGGAGAAATCTCGTATCAAACTGTTTAAATGTTTTGCTTTCTAAACCTCTTCTAAAATGAAAGAGGTCTTTTCATTGGCACACGTGCAAGTCAAGTGAAATGAGAAGTTTTCTTGAGTGCGTCTTCGCAGACTGTACAATAGACCTTGACTGATTTGTACAGAAATGAAAAACAAAGAATATAAAATGGTAATTGCTAGACGATAAGAAAATAACTGAAAAGACTGTAAGAAAATAAAGTCACCACAGGAAGTCCCAAGCAAGTACATTAATGCTGCTTCACTAAATTAATAAATATAAGAGTTTATTACGGTAACGCTTTAGTATAGGGACCAATAGGGACCAATTCTCACTATGAACTAGTTGCTTATTAGCATGCCTATTATTGGCATATTGGCTGTTTGTTAGTACTTATAAAGCACATATTCAACATGACCATATTCTACTTCCCTAATCCTACCCAATACCTAAACCTAACAACTACCTTACTAACTTTTAATAAGCAACAAATGAGGAGTTTACGGAGGCAAAAGTCCTAGTTACTGGTTTATTAATACCGAGAATTGGACCTTAAAATAAAGTGTGACCAACATTACATATGAAACAATGAATGAATAAATACTTCAATGGAAAGAAGAGCTGTATTTTGATGTGTGTGACAGTTAATGGCCACAGTGTTGCCTAGGCAACAACGGCCACGTCCCTTTCCTGTTAGTATGTCCCAGTGCGTGCATATTGTTTGGCTACACGCTAAAATGTATACACTTTTCCAACCATACTTTTAGTGCATAGTATAAGTAGGCGAACTGGGCCGCAGCGTTAGTCATTTTTGAATGCTGTAGGTTAAGTGATGTTTGCTACGTCACGAGTTCAAATCGCAGGTCAAGCTCAAGTCAGATACACTTTAGATTGATTTGGAAACACGAATCATTCAGGATCATGGTATATATCAAAGCAGCATTGTGTTACCGTCACTGTAGCTCGGTACCACAGCACTTATCGTAAGGTTATCCCGCTGTATTCTTCTGGGCTGTGTAGTGATACCGGACAGAACATGTCTGGTGGTTAAATGGGATATCTTTACACCTGCTCTGTTATCCCAGGGCTTGTATAGTGGATGTCAATCACAAACTCAAGAAACGTAAACGTCCGCTCTGTGTGAATCGCTGGAGGCCATTCAGGACTGTGGACTCTTATTGACTTGTGTTATCTGCTCCACCCGGCGAGGAATCGCGTTTCATTTAGCCTGGATTTATCCTCCTGCTAAGGACTGTGATGCCTGAAGTCTGTTTGGTGTGTTGTAACAGGGCAAAAAATCTGGTGAAAATGATCATACGTGATATTATGTGGATGAATTCTGACATACACCTTAAGAGAAGAAGTGTGCTATTGATAATCTTCTTTTCAACGCAAAATAAGAAAGTACACTGTACTGTACTTTTTTTCTTGTTATGTACTATTCAATACTATACTTAAAATGACACTAAAGTATACTTGACTTATATTGACAGAAAAGTATATTTACTGTATGCTGTTTTCAATGGAGATGTGAACGGTTAAAGCGGCGACAACATCAACAAATGCAATGTGACCCAAACTTAACTTCCGGTTGACTTCCGCGAAGAATCAATGTTTTAATTTCATTGATATACGATAGAATATTGATATAAAATAAACTGTTGTATTATAACCAAACATACCGGAAGTTAACTTTGGCTCAGGCGCGTGCTTCCAATGAAACCGTCTTTACTTAAAATGATAATGAAGTAAATATACTTGGCTTGTTGTGTTTACTCTTTTGATTGAGTCGCCTATTAAATACTTTCTTCACAGTTTGTCTTATAGCAAGTCAGCCTCGGTGCGGAATAACTTACAGTAAATGAAACATGTGAAACTGAAGCTGATCTTCTTTATATTCAGCGATCCTAGACATCTACTTCAATCTTTAAAAAGTAGACTTAAAAGTGCACTTTTATAAACTAACTATACCACTTGTACTTTGATATTAGTATACTTACTACATCATTTGTACCTAAAATATTACTTGAATGTTTTCTTAAATATGCTTAGTAAAACGAAGCTTGCTTATTCTTTGTGTAAGTGGCCTCTGGAGTGATGATGTGATGCAGAACAGACGTGTGTTCATCGGGGTCGTGAGCATGTGGATATCAGTGGATCAAATATCCTCCAGGCCCATTTACTGAAGACTTCTGAACGTTGCCTACAGACTCTTTCTTCATTTCCTTAAATTCTTCTTTGTGATAAACGTGGGTGATATTTCTAGCGGATTTATGTCCTCTCTGGACCCGTAAACTAGATTTGAGAGGAAACCCGACGCCGGGCTCGGAGGAGCCGATGTGAGATAAGGATGAGACGTTCTTCACATCAGTCGTGATTTAGCTCTGTGCTCATTACAGTTAATGTGAAGTGATGCTGGAGAGGTTATCTTCTGAGAAAATGATTACATTCAGACTAATGAACCTGCACAAACTTTGACAATTAAAGGCTCTGTTCACACCAGGATGAAAATCTACATCTCATCATTTGCTCGTCCTCATGACTGTTCTGTGAAACGCAGATGTAGTTGTTTCAATTGCTCTTTTCCAAAGGATTGAATGATAAAAGGACCAGGGTCATATAAGATCCAATGAGGTCAAATATTTCTCATCAATGTGAGCCGTTTTACAACGACAGACCATCTAAGTATACAATATTAATGCTGTACAATATTATAAAAAAGTGTAGAATCACTTATTAATATTTTCTCCACATAATTATAAACTCATCAAGAGTAACAGGAATAACTTACTCGTTATATATTTAGAATGAAACAAATCTCAAACAAATGCTTTTCTTCATTATTCAGTCCAAGCTTTTTTCACATTTACTAATGAAAGAAACAATATTCTTTTTTATCTACAAAACTGATTTCAGATTCATCTTCACGAAAGGTTTTTTACTCGCAGTAAGGGACTGACTAAGGGCGACACGAACAAGAATACATGCAGACATTATAATATTTGTATCTGTCTGAGGTAAACGCTGAATTGTTGTTTTGTTTTGCTTTTCTAGGTAAGCATGTAAATGAGCACGGGTCAGACATGTGACACATATATTCTACAGCTGTTTTTACACCGCTTGACCTTTCTCTTCTCTGTGTGTGTGGAAAGTGCCCCAGAATTCCTCACTGGATTTGTGCCGTGGCCCTGAGCAGAGGTCAAGGGTCACAGATAACAAGACCTGCGCCATGCCAGTCGACTTCCAGATCTGCTGTCTGGATGTGATTCTCGCTGTGAGAGAGAATCTCAATTAGACAAGTAAGATTAATGTGATTTTACATGCGCCTTTTCCCCACGTGAGCATTTACATTCACCTTTTTAAAAGTCAGGTCTTATTACAGTATTTATGTGCAGAACATAAGGCATGCAAGGAAACGCGAGGAATTACATCGAGAATGCATTTTAAATGCCGATGTCCTGAATTGGTATTGAAGTCGCAACCAGGAAGCAGAATTGTGATTTGATGGAATGAACTTGAAATAAAGAGTAAATGGCATTTTTAGTAATGCATTTGATTTTGGATCTGATGTCATAAATAAACCATACGGCCCTTTAATTGAATCAAAATAAACCCGAGCTTCATGGATTTGAGTTGAAAATGCCTTCCAAATTCTTCTGTGTATTTCATTTCTAAAGCAGCATTATAATATGATTTACATGAAGAATATCAGATAGCAAACGCAGTGGAGCGAAAACAAATAAATGGCAAACAGACAAACATCTTGATCAACATCATCAGGATCAGACACGTTCCTGTAACGTTTCCTGGAGGTTGGGAGGCTTTTCTTTGCCACCGGCACCAGTGGACCACCAGCATGACACTGTGAGCAGAAGCACGTCAGGTCACGTCCATGAACTTCCGCGAGCCGGAGGAATCAAATGTTCCTATGAAAGCTTATGAACTGAGAGAGAGAGAGTACAAGGCTGCGGTGGGGTCTTCTGAAAGGTTGAAGCCACAAACGACTCAGTGGATTTCATTTCATATTTCATTCGGCTTTCTTTTCTGCAGTCTTTAATACGTTGACTAGAGCACAAAAACTGTGTCTTTAAAGTTGAATGTGCCAGAGTACAGATGGAACGTTTACCTCAATATTGAGCCGGACAGCCAGATGTACAGACACGTATGAACGTGATGATGTCATTCTCTTTGGTTTGTTTTTCATTTATTTTGTGTATAACTATAAAAATGTTGAACAACTGTCTGCTTTCATCATCGTTTCAGGTGAAATATTCTGGAGAATCTCAGGGAAATTTCCCAGAAGTGTCCGGACACGGAAGGTTCTCCAAAGGTCAGTGTAATCTATAACAAACATACTGCAGATTATTAATGTCCCTGCTGCCCGTACATTTGTCCTTCACAGTTTAAAAACATTTGTTTACAGTTATATAGACATATTTCATCAATTAGTTTTGATTTAGAAAAAAACAAACATCTGAGACTACAGTACATTGATATTTCAATGGAACACAGCTCAGGACACTTCAAAAAAAGACTTTCTTATTTAGTATTTTTGTCTTGTTTTCCAGTACAATTGTCTAAGAATTCTTGAATCAAGATGCATTTTCTTGATGAGCAAAATGACCTGTCTTGTTTTTAGACCATTTCTCTTCATTTTAGCTCATCAAGAAAATGCATCTTGATTCAAGAATTCTTAGACATTTGTACTGGAAAACAAGACAAAAATACCAAGTAAGAAAGTCTTTTTTTGAAGTGAACTTTGAGGTGTTTGGAGATTCCTTTAAGCGAACACGTAATTGTTGCCTTCAGCCGTTTTGAAAAGTGTCGCTGCACGTGTACAAACAAACTGTAGCTGTAAACAAAAGTCCAAACAAAACGCTTACATGATTCTCTCAAAACCAAGAGCTCACAGCGATGAGATATCAGCATTCATTCTTGACATTTTCTCTCACACACAGAGTTTCCATACATGTGTAAACCTTACGTAAGGACACGAGAACACAAAAGAGTGTGATGAAAATGACTTGATCTGAAGAGACCGATGATGAGGACCGTCCGACGACACAAACCAAATGAATACATTAATGAAGCAGTTTCTTGGAAAATTGATGTCTTCATTCTTTAGTCAAACAATATTATTTTAATAAATAAAATAACAACAAAACATAAAAAACTAAAACTCTACTCTTTTTTAGTTTTTCTGTGCATCTTTTTGTACAGTATATTACAATGAAGCCCATATTTCCTGATGCACTGGACAATTAAAAGGTTGTTCACAGCGATGCCATAGAAGAAGCATTTTTGGTTCCACAAAGAACCATTTAGTCAAAGGTTCTTTAAAGAAGCATCTCTTTTATTACTTTTTTATAATCTGAAGAACCTTTTTTTCGCCACGAAGAACCTTTTTGTGAAACAGAGATGTTCTTCAGATGTTAAAGGTTCTTTATGGAACCAAAAGGAAACTTTTGAAGCACCTTTTTCTTTAAGAGTGTTTGACTTTTCGCCAAATAATTTCTTCAAATAAATATCTTGAAACTTTTTTGAGTTTTTTACACCTCATATTTGACTAATGTAATCTGGGAGGTCATTGAAAGCCAATATTGTGCAAATAAAACACACGGCCATGTATAATGTCTTTAAAAAAGTTCAGTATGTTTGTGTGATCTCTCATCAGGTCTGGGATCAGTGATGGCAGCAGCGGTGAACTCATGACCTGGCAGACGGATGGGCAGAGGGCCGTCACAGGAACACAGGGAGGTTTTCACTAGAATAACTCTAAACGCCTGCAGCTGCTCCTATCTCGCCTTTCAATGCGCTCAGAATTCACACATGAGCAAATGGGGACTTCAGACCAGCTGACCCAAATATATACATTTATTTCCTGCCGAGACCATTATAATGTGAGTCTTAGGCATCTGAGCGTTTGTAAACGTGCAAAAACAGATTCTGTTATGAGACACTCGGCTCTTTCGGCTGTGAACTTCTGACCCTCAGTGATGTGCATGTGTTTATTCACAAAAGCATTCGAACCCTGCGTTCAACCGGCCAGATGTGTTTGCGTCCAGCGTTTGATTCATTTGACTGATCACAGAACAGTTTTGAGCGCAATGCAAACAAGTAAACAAACAGACGTGTGTTTACAAACATCTGTGGGGAGGAAAACTGTTTTTATAACAAGGCGCTTGTTGTAGATTATAAATCAAACATTTTGACATAGAAATGCTTGTTTACTTCAGTTTGTTAAGTGTATTTTCGTGTATTTGTCATCATCACTGCACCTATAACACTGAGCAAAATCTCTATCAATAACAAATGATCAAATTAGCATTAACTTGTGATGCAAGGCCTGAAATGAACTTTATGCCACAGATGCTAATGGCACATAAACTGTCATGTCATGAATCTGTATTATTTTCAACGGAGACATGAAGACAATTGATTCCTGAAATTTAGTTTCGGTTGGATTTTCCATCTAGGAAAGCATCTTTCTGAAGGTACATTTTCCACTGAGGGGAAAGTAGCAACAGATGTTTCGTTTATGTTTTTGGTTTTAATTGAATCGAAACATCAGCGAGGATCAGATTGTCTGATTTATAGCATGATGTGGTTCCTAACACATGAGAGATGTCACTGTTACCATGGGAACGGGAGTCACAACAAGCAGCCTTACTGGAGGCTATGTTATCTTATGCTAGCTTGATGTTAGTCATTATGGGATGGTTAAGCATGTAATGCTGCTTCGTGATGACAGAAAAAAAAAAAAAAAACCAAATCCCAGATTGGGGATTACAGGATTTAAGAGTTCATTTGGTGTATTGTCTGTATTATAAGTAAGCGATGTGTTCCCGAATGATTTTCAAATATGTCAAATGTTGTATTTTGTTCGTCTTGGAGCTGCTTGGTTTGGTTTGAAGGCTTAAAACACTTTTAAAAAAGTCACATTTAAGATGGGTGATGAGCGTTTCTACAGAGGTTTGTTGAGGTGACATGATTCTGCCCCCCCACCCCGGTTAAAAAAACCAGCATATGCTGGGTTAGGTATGTTTTGATGCTGGTTTGCTGGTTTGTGCTGGTTTAAGATGGTCACATGCTGGTTTAAGATGGTCAGATGCTGGTTTAAGACGGTGAGGAACCAGCACATGACCAGCTCAGACCAGCTAAGACCAGGACATGACCAGCTAAGACCACGACATGACCAGCTAAGACCAGCACATGACTAATTAAGACCAGCACATGACTAATTAAGACCAGCACATGACCAGCTCAGACCAGGGCTGCGTTCAGCCCCGACAAAACGTTGCAAAACGTTTTTTAAACGGAAACGGTGGTGCGGTTGAACGCCCTGTTGTGATGACGCAAGAGTTGAACTATGGCAGCTGAGAAGGCCATTCTTTGTGTTCTTTTTGAAGAATTTTTAGAGCCTGATGAAATCAGAATAAATACGTGTTTAATACTGTAAAATACATGTCTTCTAATATCTTCAATTGTTGCGTATACCGAGCTGCAGCAGACACATTTAAACGACTTTACCTGGACCCATTGTGCGAGCTGTCTCTTTAACACCGTGTGGGTTATATACATGTTGCTGCTGATTGGGCCGACATTCTTGACACTCCCACCAAACAAGAGAAAATGTATCTCAAACCCTGTTGCACACCGTTGCAAACCGTTTCCAGGAAACGTGTCGTTCAAGCGCATGACCAGCTAAGGACCAGCACATGACCATCTTAAACCAGCACATGACCAGTGAAGGATCAGCACAAGACCAGCTTAAACCAGCACAAACCAGCATCAAAACATACCTAACCCAGCATATGCTGTATTTTTCAACAGGTTACCACCTGCTAAGTGTGAAGAAACACGGCCTATAAATAAGAAAGTAATTAACGGAGAGAAAATCGATATGAGAACATTAAAGCTTTCATGTGGAGTCTTCTCTGTGAATGTGTGGAGTCACGGTGCTGATTCACGAGGAAGCAGTTCACTTCTCCATAAACACACCAACACATTAAGAGGCGTTAAACAGGCCATTAACACTAAATACAGCAGCGTTCTTGACCTGCGTTTCATCATCCTTAAATACACGCTCCTCTGAGCTCACAGAAAAACATTCATGAGATCTCGCTCTCTCTCTCTCTCTCTCTCAAGAAACATTTCCGTGAATTTCAAGAAACACGTTTTTTAGAGACATTTAACGTCTCATTACTGTAAAGCAAAGTGCATAAATCTGATACAAATGGGAAATGATCACAGTGCAAACATATTGTTTGATGTCATTCTGTGGTTTATTTCTTGAGATGTCGTGTTGAATTTAGTGGTGTATATCTGTGAAACAGTTTATATACAAGACAGATGACGAGCGCTCCTTTACTCTTTACAGAACTCCATCTTTAGATATGAGGATTTATTCACACATCTGTCTTTTCGAGGTCATTACAGTGAAATGTCACAGTACATCCATTCAGAAATGACTTACATTATTACAAACACAGTGAATTACCTCCGACAGGTGCGAGAGAGAAAAAAAACCTGAAAGAGAAAGCGCTGTCTGGCAAACATTAAAAGGTCACTGCAGTATTGTATTATGCACATTTGTTGGAATAATTACATGAATTATGTTCATTACTGTTTGGGGTGTTCATAATGGCTTTGGGAGCGCTGTGAGTCTCTGTAGAAAAGAAAGAAATGTTGCAAGAACACAGAGAACGGCTGACATTGTGTTCAGGAGCTGAAAACTTCGCAGCTCAACTCTTCATTTCATCGTTGTTGTTGTTTCATGGCACAATAATAACAAACGACGGTTTCATGTTCTGCTTTCAGCTCTTTTGTTCGGCGGCTGTAAAAGCTGCGAGTTGTTTTTCTGCAACTGTCTTTCAACATTATTGGGCTTTTGTCATAGAGAAAAAATGACTTTATTCAAATATTGGAAATACAGTACCCATTGTACACAAGTAACATGTTTAATGTTACAAATGTGCTCACAGTCAGTCAGCGAGCAGGAAACCGTGTCTTTTACATAATAAAAGTTCTTTTGAAATCCTAAAACTTTGTGAAGGCACGTTTATTTACAGATGTAAATGAGATTTGGGGTCAGTATGAATCATGTAAACATTTACTTATGATTGCTTCAGATGAACAAACAACACAGTGTATGAATGTTGACTCTATCTGTCACTTATGACCATCACAGACCGATGCGCTGGAGGTTTGTTGTTGTTCGCTGGTTTTCATTTGGGCTTTTCCTCTCTGCTGTTTTGCGCTGACCCATCACAGTCCCTCATTATTCAATTAGACACACTTTAATTCCTTCAGGAGGCCAAAGAGTCTTGAAGCTCTTATAGTGTTTATTTACTCGTCCTGCAGCGCTACACAAAATGACATTTGTGACAATCTTTCCAAAGTCTCTGGAGTTCAGGATTCAGTCCAGCTCAGAGGAGAATGATGTTTTGAGTCTCTTTCATAGCTCAGGAGGTTTGATGGAGCTCTCAGTTTTGTGTCATTTAAGTCTCAACTTCTTAGGAAGAAATGAGAGCGTAATTCTTGAAACACATGTGAAATGCACTGCAAAAATGACATTTCTATTAGGCATTTTTGTCTTGTTTTTAGTAAAAATATCTCAAACTTCTTAAATCTATACACAATTACTTGACAAGAAAAGTGACCCAAGATTTTTAATATAAGAATTAAGTAAGTTTATGGTAAAAACAAGCAAAACAATCTGCCAATTGAGTGTGAAAAATAAACTTGAATTTAGTTTGACCTTTTTCTCAACTATCTAATTCAAGTTTATTTTTCTCACAGTATTGGCAGATTTTTTTGCTTACTTAATTCTTATATTTTTCTCCTTAAAAAGAGACTAAATATATTGATTTAAGAATGTTTAGATATTTGTACTACAAAACAAAGCAAAAACACTTAGTAAGAATGTCGTTTTTCAAAATATAAAATAATCTGGATTTGAGTCGATGTGATGAGAAATGTTTGAGTTGATATCGAGATCTTCATTCATATTGACGTTTGATTGCAGACGAGACCAATCTGAGCTCAGTTTGACACATTGTTGACATCTCTTCTCAAACTCTCACGACAGACACATTTGACACATGTCTGACTCTTTCTCAGGAGAAATCTCTGAGACGTGCATGAGACTTCCATTTGAGTGTCCATTTTTCTTTCACTTGCATGTGTTCTGAACAATAGTTGATTCCGGTCATGTGTGTGTTCTGTTTCTCTTATCTCTCTCATTTGAAACAAAAAGAAAAGAATTTCCTCAACATCCCAAAGGTATTTTCTGATGTCAGCTCAGATTTATGATGCTGTGTAAAGGATAGGAAGTATTTTGGCTGAGTAATAGGTGTGAAACCCCCGATTGTCACGCTCTTGAGAAATATGAGATTAGCATGCAGTGATTCTTGTTACGCGCTCGACTGGACGCGGCTCATGTGAATAATGCAGGTTCAAATTCATCCTCCATTTACATGTAGTTTGATATATCAGCGTGTCATCGATGTGCAGTGCAAACATGACGGATTTATGTCCGTACACGAAATCTAAAGTCCTCAGAAACATGCGAGACATCACTGCATTTCCCCCTCTGTAGTGTGCATAGTATACGTTACGAATAGGGTTCAGGAAATTTGCTCATACGTTTGATCCATTGGTAATTAAGATGCAGAAGTTGAACTAATAATTTTATAAATGAAAAAAAAACATAGAAAAATGGTTGGATGATGTTTAAAAAAACAAACAAATAGCAGTAAATATGGCCAGTATCAGCAGGTGTGTTTTGTTGAGGTCTCATCTTGGCAGGATTAAATAAGTGCTCACAGCATCTCTTTCATTCCCTCGGGATTTCTACATTAGTGCAGCGCTCAAAAACAACAAATTTGATCTCACAATAATGAATCGCTTTATGTTTTTGTGCCAAGGAACAGCGAGACCCCTGAATGTTTTGTTTTTTAAGGAAACACCTTGGTTAAACGTTTCTTTTTTTCATACTGATGTGTTTTTCTTCTTCTCATTCTGTCTTCAGCTTCCTGTTCTCATTTTTCCTCTGAGGGTGTTTATAAGGATCAAGTCAGTGGGTGAAAGAGCTGCTGATGTCCTTATCTTAGAGAGAGAGAGAGAGAGAGAGAGAGAGGGGGAGAGAGAGAGAGAGAGAGAGACTGAACATGGTTGATCATCGATCTATTCAGGTTGCTGTTTCTGGTATGAGATTTATTTTCTAAACAACAAATTCTAAATGTTAATATACAAGTATACATACTACTTTGTTTATTTTTGCACATTCATTGGCTAAAATTTAGAAACAAAAGATTTTATTTTATTTAGCTTCAGATCATAGTGTAATGATGTCATTGTCTTAAATCTCCTGTTGACAAACACCACAGACAAAAGAAGCTGATAAACACAGAAGGATCATATTACATACGGTAATCTGCTCATTATTAACAGATAAACATGGTCAAGGACATAAACACGCAGCGGCACAATAGAGCTTCAGTATACTGCATGACTCAAAGGCCTCCCAAATATCCACCTGAAGCCTCAAATGTATTTATTTGTGTTTTTCAAACCCAGCGTGGAAATCACAATTTTCCACAGCTGTTGTAGCTCTGGGTGTTTGGGACATGTTTTTGGGGTTGAGTTGTGATCTGACAGTTCATGATAACAGAGCAGAGTGTCTTGTACCTGGAGATTGCATCAACGGTATTGTGTATTGTGACTCTTTTAATGAAAATTTGTGACTCTGAGTTTGGACATTAGATTAACTTTACTGTATGAGTTTTATGTGGGTAAATTGTGTGCTCACCACATGTTTGAGATTCATCACTACACGCTGATGTTTAAAGTGTTCACTTTCACTTTACTAAACAGTACTTTAACATGCATCGAACTGCATTTCAACGTGCATCGAACTGCACTATAACATACCCCGAAATGCATATTTACACACATCAAACGGCACTTCAACACATATCGAACGGCACTTCAACATGCATAGAACGGCACTTTAACATGCATAGAACTGCACTTTAACATGCATCGAACGGTATTTTAACATGCTTCGAACTGCACTTTAACATGCACCGAAATGCACATTTACACTCATCAAACGGCACTTCAACACATATCAAACTGCACTTTAACATGCGGCGAACAGCACTTTAACATGCACCGGAATGCACATTTACATGCATCAAACGTCACTTCAACACATATCAAACTGCACTTTAACACGCATCGAACGGCACTTCAACATGCATAGAACGGCACTTTAACATGCATAGAACTGCACTTTAACATGCATCGAACGGTATTTTAACATGCTTCGAACTGCACTTTAACATGCACCGAAATGCACATTTACACTCATCAAACGGCACTTCAACACATATCAAACTGCACTTTAACATGCGGCGAACAGCACTTTAACATGCACCGGAATGCACATTTACATGCATCAAACGTCACTTCAACACATATCAAACTGCACTTTAACACGCATCGAACGGCACTTCAACATGCATAGAACGGCACTTTAACATGCATAGAACTGCACTTTAACATGCATCGAACGGTATTTTAACATGCTTCGAACTGCACTTTAACATGCACCGAAATGCACATTTACACTCATCAAACGGCACTTCAACACATATCAAACTGCACTTTAACATGCGGCGAACAGCACTTTAACATGCACCGGAATGCACATTTACATGCATCAAACGTCACTTCAACACATATCAAACTGCACTTTAACACGCATCGAACGGCACTTTAACATGCATCGAACAGCACTTTAACGTGCATCGGACGGCATTTTAACATGCACCGAAATGCACATTTACACTCATCAAATGGCAATTCAACACATATCGAACGGCATTTTAACATGCACCGAACAATACTGTAACATGAATCAAACTTCACTTCAACATGCATTGCGCTTCACTTTAACATGCATCGAACGGCACATTTACATGCATCAAACTGCACTTTAATAGGCATCTAACGGCATCTAACATGCATCAGACTGCACTTTAATATGCATTGAACTGCACCTTTAAATGCACTTCACTGCACATTTATATGCATCAAACTGCACTTTTAAATGTGCTAAACTACATTTAACTGAAACCTGCTTTTACCTTTTAAATCATGACTTTTTTTACAAATCTGTTTGCATAATTTGTGTGCCTCTAGTGACACCACTTCACATGTAATGCATTCTGACATTTGCAGTTAAATCTGTGTTAGAAATAGTTCATTCACATTTAGAATCTACATTTTCTGACATGTTGTTAGGTCAGACATGAAGCACTTTGATTTGTCATACAGTTTTTTTCCACCTCTAGTGATTTTCAAGCGCGTCCGGTGATATTGGAAACTGTGCATTCTATAATTGTCATTCCAGTGAAGTAACACAAATGCCTGCGAGCGCCTGAAGAACACAAACTAAATCCATCAAACAGCAACCGAATAAATTCATCATTTCTTACTGGATTCACATTTCTGTCATTATTTTGGTCTGGTAAAGCACCACAGAGCGATACAGATCAAGTCCCGACCAATGACCCAACTCTTCATTAATATGTATGCCTACAATGGACCCAAAGAATGAACCGTTCTATTTTTCTCTTCTGTCCCAGCAGGGCACCGATTACCAACAATCCCTTGTCCGAACCCGGCCGTCTGTGAGGCAGTGAATGTGAGGAATATCGTTGTCTTCAGGTATATAAGGAGTGAGTGACAGATGGATGGAAAGATCAGACTGTCATTTGGAGAAGATGGCTCTCTTTCACTGTATCTTTCTTGTTAGCCTCTTTAATTAAGAGCGCATTGTTCTGTGGGAAAGAATTGAGCAGGAAATACGTTCTGAATCTCTGCCAACTTAGATTGAGTTTCCTCCGCTAAGCTCTGAGCCAATAATGGAAGCGAGTCAAGCTTGTCAGCAGATGCTGGACGCTGTAGAATGTGTGTCTTGTCTGTTGGAGCACAAAAGCCATTTCCTCTGGCTTACAGAGGATGAGGTAAAGCTATAGCCCTTCTTGTATAGCAACATATGCTTAGACACACAAGTAATTCTGAAAATTGGCTGTTCGTTTCAGGCTTTCCCAAAAAAGTGAAATCAAAAATCTTGTTTCTCAATGTTTTTGCATTTCCCTAGCAGAATGTTAGCCTTTCAGTAATGAGAACAAATTGCATTTTGTTTTTGTTTAGTACTGCCATAAATAAATGATTTCACATCACAGATGTTTACATGTCCACGACACACAATAATGACTGAAAAGTTTGTTTCTGTTGATTCGATTCTGTGATGTTGACAAAACTTTGACCAAACATGTAGAAGAATATAAACGTGTTACTTAAAACCTTTTATTGAGGTGTCTTTTGAATATAACAGCATAACAGTCTGACACTTCCCTTTAACAGGAGATCAAGCGGTTTTATGTGGAACGTGTTTGAGTGAAAAGAACTTTGTAAAAATGTTCGAACATTTTGAACAATATGAAATCGTGCTAGAAGTGGAGCAGCGTTTCAATTTGTAGCAGAGATTTGGCACGGAAGGTTTTGATCAAGCCGGCGGTCTGAACCCGGGCTCCAGTCTTCACCTCATTAGATGTTTGTGTCTTTGTGGTCGTCTCTCTTAGGAAACTCTTTTGGGTTTTGTGGAGAAACCGTTGAGAATAACTCACGTTCACCATTAAGACGGAGCGAGCCAAAGGTGTCACCTCTCCTCACCTTTACTCTATTAATCATGAACCTCACACAGATGTTCTTCGAGCTTTACCTCGTTCTTCTGGATGAGAGCGTCTGGAGATCAGCTTTCCACCGGCGGCCTGCAGTAATGAAGGTGCGGGAGGTTTGGAGGAGAACCTCGTTTCGATGCGCTTTTCAGAATGAAGCGACTCTAATAACTCAAATAACATCCAGCAGCGTTTAGCTCTTCATCTCGCGGGACCTGAACCCCAGCTGCACCTCATTATTCCTGGCCCTTTTGTGCTCTTTCCATATTTAGCTCCGTGTATATTGCGTCCCGCCATCCTAAAAGCAGCTCGGACGCATATTTGTGGCTCCGTCGCTCCTAAAGACTTCCTCCGCTGCTAAAAATTGGACACAGATCCTGCAGATGGGGGGAAATCTGTCGTATTAAGTAAGTGTCATGAAAGGTTTTTCCAGCCGAACGTTGAAAGGCCTTGTTATTTTCTGGATGTTAAGATCAAGCAGTTTTGAATTGACAGCTCATTATGTGTGGGTAATGAGAGCTTGTCATGTGATCTGATGCTCTACCAATGCTTCAATGTTCACATCTGAACTCTCTGTCCGACACTATAGTTCACTGGTTCACGTAGATCCAACGTCAACTTAGAACCTTCACTTCTCAGACTTCATCAGACATGATCCCAGAGGAAACCGAGGTTTCTCTTTCAGAGCTCAGGAGATTTGATGGCGTTGTGTCTCATTTAAGGGTCAACTTTGTCTAAAATTGCTTAGGAGAAATAAAAAGAGAAATAAGTGAATGTAGATCGTCAAGGTGAAATCTTCTGAATTTGATGAGAAACGTTTGAGTTGATATTGAGATCTTCAATAATATTGACTCTTGATTGCAGACGAGACCAATCTGAGCTCAGTTTGACACATTGTTGACATCTCTTCTCTTCTGATGACAGACACATTTCTGACTCTTTATGTTCGGCTTGGACCTTCGGTTGGAGAAACCGAGACTCGTTTGAGAGGAAACGGTCCTGCTTTTGCCTGGACACCTCATCCACCTGGAGCAGCATATGGCCACAGCGTGTTGTGCTTCACCAGAGAGCCAAAACAGCACGTGTGATGATGCCATGTGTCTTCCAAGAGTTTTACAAGGTGAGATTCTCCTCTGAGTCTCTGATAGTGAGAAATGCTTGAATGAGCTGCTTGTTCGTGTCCCGTTACTGTAGTCACAAATCCTGTGTGCTGAGGACGCTAAAACATATGTTAGATGAAGTTTTATCTGATATAGAATGTAAAGCTGCATAAAATGACATGATTTTCATGACCCATAATGCAGGGTCTTTCCTGCATATAAAAATTGGAGGCGGCCGCGATTCTCATCAAAATTATGTCGGCTTTCTGTCTTCGCAATAACACTGTGTTCAGTCAATGGACTGTCATTTGTAACTGCAGTTGCGGCATTACGCCACTGTGGAGGCGCTGTTTCTATATAGACGGTTTCATCTAACAACATAAACAAACTGTGCATGCGCACTTTTGTGACCCCCAACTAACTTCCGGTACACATTCACAAACAGCATAGAGTGTCTGTGAGAAGAAACGTTACTTGGCTAAACTTGTCTCTCCAATATTATGATTTTAGACTGCGATACCAAGCTCAACCGCTAGATGTCAGTGTACCATACGATTTGTTTATATGGGACCAAACCGCAGGACCCATTCAAAAAAATGTATTTAATCAAATGAACATACAACAAAATTCAATAAATCGTTCATTTAATACGATTATTATACAGTAAAATAATAATACAAATTAATATCAAAATAAATAAAATATAAATAGCTATATTATTAGACACTAGAAAAATGCAGACCGGAAGTTAGAAGGGATCAGGCGCGCGCGTCCGATGAAACGGTCTATAAGCGCAGTGAGGAGACAGTTGGCGTTTATTTCGCGGTTGTTCAGGTGAATATTGTTTATTCAATTTCAATTTCTTAAATTAACGTGGTGTTCTTCAGTGTAATGTTTTAAGTGCAGATGGCTCGTTGGATCCGTTTACACAATGTACACTGTGTACACATGAAGTTCGCCTGTAAGAACGCACACTGTGATCATAACGACTCCCAAACGAACGACTCTTTTGAACCGATTCGTTGAAACAATTGAAACGAATCATTCAAAGCTCATTGAACCACACAAAAAAAAAAAACGCAGGATGTGAATGAGCTTTGGTCATTTAGTAAAACTGATCAATTCAGTTGGCTCTTGTGGGCTAAAACTGATAAAAGCTTAAATTTGATTTTAAACAACTTTTCTGTTTGATTGAATTAATTTAATATTTTCTCAAAAATGTTTTATATTACTTAATAATTGTCATTTTAATCTATGTTTTAGAACTCTTAATAAGTTGTTTGCTAAGTGTTTGTGTATGCCTCTTAAAGGTACGGTAGGCCTACACGTGCGTGTGTGCACAGATCAGGATGGCACCACCTCCGCCTCATTTTGAGCCTGGAAAAACCCTGCTGTAGTGCTGTATATAGCAGCTAGATTGGGACAAAAGTTGTCCAAAACAATCACTTTTAAAGCTGAACTGTCTAAAACTTCAGCTCAGCGTTCGATCTTTCAAAGTTTGACTCTCTCTCTATCTTCACACATCAGGCGTCTTCAATCAAAGCTCTCTCATTTAAGCGCCGGCCTCTGAGGTGATGAGAGAATAAAAACAGACACACAAACAAACACTTCTTGGCCCCTGACAGCATTGATTCATTCCCCAATCACTTTGGTGAACCCACCGTGAGTTCATTTGAAGGGTGACGCGCACATCAGAATGCAGGGAGCGTAACGCCAGCGCTCGAGTTTGTCTCATCTGGATTCGACCGCGGTAAATGAGGTGAAAAGCTCCCAATTCAGTTCTGTCACAGATCACTCAATGACTTGATGCCTCATCTATTTCAACTGAAGGATGAAGCCCTGACAGACTTAATGAGAAGCTCAGAGACGCTTTATTTAATATCAGCTTGCAGTTTCAGACACACACAATAGAGTTTGCTTACCTGAGCGCTCATGACAGAAGAAAATCTGATTCATTCATTCATAATTACACTTTATCATTAATTCCTTCTCTTTAAAACCACAGTGACAACATTTTCACAAAACTGTTTTTAAAAAGTTGAAACGCACAAGAATGAACATTCCTTTTCATTTTTTTCTCTCGTGTCTTTACAGGTGTCAAGCTCCTATAAGACAAGAAAGTCGGCCCTCGGGTCTCATTCACCCTTCACACCAGAACAAGATTTGATGCCGTTCACACTTTCCAATTTTCCCCAAAGAGACACGTCACATTGGAAGCAAGAGTTTGACAGGTGATTTTTAAATCATATCACTACAGCCACAACACGACGTGCCTGACAAATATATGAGAAGAATTATTATTTTACACGACACAGAGAAATAAAAACTCAGATAAATGTCAGATAAAGAAATGAATAATCTGTTCACAGCCTTTTATAGAAGCTTCATGAAACTGCAGCATTCAGTACAATTAGGGGCTATTCACATTTCGCGTCTAAAACCGCGCGGAAAACGCAAGCCGTGCCGCTTTCTCTCTTCAAATGACCCGCGCTGCACTCCTAAAAGTTGAACTATTTCCATCTCGATGCGGCGCCAACGCACCTAGAAAAATGTGCGCGCCACGCCGCTCCTTATTTGCGCGCGCCTGCCGCGTGTCTACATTTAAAATAACGAACTTGCACACGCAAAAGATGCGAAATGTGAATCGGGCCTTATGCTGGGTTCACACCAACGAAAAAAAAATTGCGCCGCCCGATTCGCATCATTCGCACCGCCTGCTGCGGGTTCGTGTCTATATACTCGTCTTTGCATTGACTTTGTATGTAATTTACTTGTGCTAGACGCTTAATTCGCGTTTGGTGTCAACCCAGTGTTAGGGGCAATTCACATTTCGCGTCTAAAACCGCACGGAAAATGCGAACCGAGCTGCTTTCTCTCTTCAATTGCCCTGCGGTGTGCGCGCGGCACTCCTAAAAGTTGAACTATTTCCATCTTGATGCGGCGCTGACGCGCCTAGAAAAATGTGTGTGACGCACCGCATGCGCGTCGCTCCCTATTTGTGCAAAATACACAAAATGTAAATCAGGCCTTAGACATTATTATAATGGCAGAATGGATGAAACAGTCGTCAGGCTGCGTTGATTTCTGTCCTGACTTCTCATGTCTCACACCGTCAGCTTTCTGTCGTGTATCCATTTACTGTTCACTGATCTCTCTCACCTCAATATTCATCATCCTGTGTGTTCATGTGCTCTTGTGTGGACAGTTTTCCTCTAAGAGAGTTTTTAATTCCTGGAGAAATCCTTATGTGCACTTCATCTCCAGATGTGTGAAGCACGAATCACATCACCTCAAAATACAAGAGAATATGACACATGCTCACATTCAGGTGCACAACTTTTTTAACACCTCTACACACCTCCTCACGTGAAATACTGCAGTATATTTGACTGTTTACCATAGAAGTACTGTACTTTATTATAAACATAGTATAGTAGTGTCATATGAACATTTTGCTAATGCATACTATAGTATTCTGTAGTATGAACGTTTGTGTATGTAAAAGCTGTAGTAAATACTCTATACTTTAATATTTACTATAGTAAACAGTAGTGAAGTGCAGTATACTGCCATATATCATATTATAGTATTATTGTATCACTAATGTATACTACTGTACTTTGCAGTATTAACTTTGATGAGTTGATCAACTGTAGTAAATACCTTGGTATACTTTAGAATTGACCACGGTAAACTGTAGTAAAGTGTAATATACTGTAGTAATTGCTGTAATATACTGTACTTCACTTTGTTAAGGTATACTCAAATATTTGCACTATTAACTGTACTGGACTGTAGAAAATATTGTAGTACAATAGTAAGGTTCAACAACACTATAGTGTAGGATTTGATACGTGGATTCGTTTACTGTAGTAAATAGTATACTACATACTAAGTATACTAGAGTATTTTTGATGTGGGACTGATGGTGTACGTTTATTTATTAAAAGGAATGAACTTGTATTCACGATATGAAAGAGTTAAGAACACTACAGTAGCTAAACAGCATCTGTTTATTTCTTTCACTCATGACTTTAGAGGCGGAGACCCAAACCTGTCGAGAGACGTCAAGACCATG
Source organism: Triplophysa rosa (assembly GCF_024868665.1). Lineage (NCBI taxonomy): Eukaryota > Metazoa > Chordata > Actinopteri > Cypriniformes > Nemacheilidae > Triplophysa > Triplophysa rosa. The sequence goes on from NC_079906.1 coordinate 22,929,751, forward strand.
TGTTCTGCATTGAGGGATATTTGTGACATTTAAATGCAGAATGTTGATGGAAGATGAATGAAGAGGACATTTAGAAATGACATTTATGCATCACACACCAGCAGCTGTTCAGAGCGTTTAACTACTTAAAATCATAAATATAGCAGCAATTAATGGACACACAATGTGTGTGTGTGTGTGCGTGCATGCGCGCGCGTGTGTGTGTGTGTGTGTGTGTGTGTGTGTGTGTGTGTGCGTGCGCGCGCGGTCATCACAACAGCCAGCGGTCACTTTCTATACAGAGCTGAACCCAACAGCAGTGACACACCCACAGGGCGGACGGACGGACAGACGGGTGCAGCTCAGTGTTGACTCATCCAGACTTCATTATTTACAGCTGTATAACTTTAGATCAGTAGGTGGCGCTGTCACCAAATCTACACTCGATCAGGAAACAAAAGATAATTGATGCTGTCTGTAAGACAAGTCACGGATGACATCTATCATTTCTCATGCACGTCTCAGATATTTCTCCTGAGAATGAATCAGAAATGTGTCAAATGTGTCTGTCGTGAGAGTTTGAGAAGAGATGTCATCTATGTGTCAAACTGAGCTCAGATTGGTCTCGTCTGCAATCAAACGTCAATATGAGTGAAGATCTCTATATCAACTCAAACATTTCTCATCACATCCAGATGATTTCACCTCGACAATCTACATTCATTTACACCTCCAGACTCTTCACGGGTTCACACAGTTACACTCTCGTTTCTTTCTCTTTTTATTTCTCCTCAGCAATTTTAGACATCTGAGCGAGGGATGGGAAGATGACTCAGGTTAGACTCATGATCATCTTTACACCGGTTTAAGGTTTAGAAACAATATTTCTGTGTGTAACTGAAGTGATGCTGAAACTACACCGTGACTGTTGTGATAAGAAACAACAAACAGGAAACACAATGTTCACTATACTGTCATCTTTGCTCAACCTGTTGGGCCAAAATGATTGACAGGACAGGACAGAGATGATGTTTGTTGCTAGGTTACTTCACTTTGCTGATGAGACAAGATATGCACTCTCATTGGCTGATTTTACAGACCTGCCTAATCAGGTGAGATTTCTTTTTAGAATCAGTTGTATGTTTCTCATGACCTAAGACATGAAGAATTGAACAATATGTTTAATATTTTCCTGTAGTTGTGTTAGCAATGGTCAAGTCATGGATTTGATTCCAGCGATCAGACATACACTATCAAAAAGGATTTGTTGACTTTACTTAAAATATATCTGCACCGTTTTTGTATCATGGTTTTTAAGTAAATACAACTTTTTTAGAAAGAAAATTTGAAGTCAAAATAACAAGAAAGTCTTTGTTTGCGTTACACAAATATATTAGTTAACTTGACCTTCTTTACTTAAAAAATGATGTAGCAGAAGTACAATCAACTTGAAGTGCTCATGTAGGCTGTACTTAAATATTTAATTAATTTACCTTATGTTCCTATAGCATAGTGAAGTATATTATTATAACAAATAAGATCGAAATAATTGATGACTGATTTGATGTCAACCGGGTCTACAGTATGTTTACCAAAGCAAACACGAATCACCTGAATGGTAACTTCACAGAAAACCATTATTCAAAACAACATCAATAATACTAAATACATCTTGAATCTCTTTATACGTCTTATTAACATCTATATACAGTAACTGCCCCAAAAGTGCTTATTATTTAAAAAGAGCATGAATAATCAAACTTTTCAGGCGCAAGGGCTTATGGGTATTCCTCTCAGCATTTGTACTGATGATATTACGCTCATTGCATTGTTTGCACAACTCAAATTTGTCCATTCACTTTATGCATTCTCTTGAGCTTTTCTTGTCATTTATATTTTTGTGTTGCATGAACAAAGGATTTGACATAAATTTAAGTAGAAGCTACTTTACAATATGGTTGTTGAGACAACAAATGACTTTTTAGAGTGTAGACTGAATTAAATGTACGGCGTGAGTGCACTGCGAGTCACTTTTTGTACAAAAGCGTCTGCCAGATGCATTCAAATGAAATGTAATATCATTTATGTGACTAGTATTTTTGTTTGAGTTGTTTCCTGCTGAGTCCAATATTTTGAGCTTTCTTTTAAAAACACATTCAGTGGAAAGAAAACTAAACAAGCACACAGAAACTGGAGCGTTTGTGTTTGGTGGTTTTGCTTTTAAAGGTGAACGGCAGTAGAGTACAGTGATTTACAGTATTCTCACAGCACATTACTATGATAATGACAGCTGAGTAAATTTCCTCGTTCTCGTAATGTGATTGTGAGAATGCATTTGTGTAATTCATGGAGGTAATTTCACAGCAGATCTGTAAATCATTCATGTGTACACATCAGATGGTATTCTGCTGGTGAAGTGATGCTTCGTATGCATCTGTCAGAAGATTCCACACACGCATTCACTTAATATTATACATTTATATCATGCAATATATTAGAAAATAATATTATATTATATACTCTGTGTGTGTGGGATTGACCATATACATTGAATGCTTTGGCCGGTTGGGTGAACATCACCATCATATTGTACACAATAGCGCTTACAACTGATTTTAATCCCGTTCATTCAATATATGAGGGATGTTGCCACAATTACGAACCAAAAAATAAGTCAAATCAATGCTTGAGTTTTACCGAATCTTTTTAAAAAATGAATCTCCTTTTATTTATAAAAAACACAGTTTCTCAGTTCACTTGTATGTGTTTTCAATGCAGTTTTGATCACCGCTGTTGACACACAGTACATTCAGCAGTCAATGTGTCTCTGGTGTGGTGACGTGAGCATCACTTCAGATGGATTGTGGGATTGACAGCTGCACTTTCGCTTTTGTGAGCAGTATTGGTCAGGTTTGTACCTCTGCAGTGGAAACACTATCACAGCTGTATAGACAGAGAACGTGAAGCTATTCCAGTTACACTACCAGTCCAGTTTTGGGACACTTGAGTGAAATGTTTCTCGTTTTTTTTAAAGCTATTGATCTGAACGTATGTGCTTAAATGACTGAAATTAGTTTAGTAGACAAAAATATAATTTTGCAACATACATGTTTTTTTTACGACAAAACTGACATTTTATTGAATCTTTTTTTTTTCGAAATGAATGACTTTGGCTGAATAATGAAGAAAGAGCAGCCAATAAGAGCACAGAACAGATGGGAATATGGTTTAATAAGCATCTCAGGGTGAGACCTCAAGAAGCTGCTTGAGAAAACGACAAGAAAACATTTCTGCAAATTCTAGTCGAAACGTGACTACACTGAAGATGATCACATGTTTTCATTACATTTTTATTTAAATGATTACATACATAAATTATAACATAATTCCCATAGTTCCCTTTGTTTTATTTCAAGGTTTTGATGAGTTTACTATTATTGTAAAATATGAACACATAAGTGTCTAAAAACCTTTGACCGGTAGTGTATTTATAAATAATATATTATATGAGGAGTCTTAAAAAAGAGATGCGAGAAATGTGTCGTAAAACCTAAACTAGTTTACACGAGTGTAATCACCTTGTTGCGTCCTTCTGCATGAAACACAACTTTAGCCTTTTGACCTTGAATGTTGAATTAGTGATTATAGTTGTTCAGCAATCTTCCGCTTGTGATGAAAATCTCGTTAGACTTTTGGAGCTCATTAGAGATATAATGTGATGTGCATGATCTACAATTTAATAGTGACTATGGAAATGAAACCCCAGGATTTTCCAATCATTACTGATATTTGCATAAAACAGATTTGGATTTAATTAAGATGACCTTTTCTCCTGTTTTAATTGACCAAAGTGTTGTTGGCGTTCTCGTTGTTCCACAGAAAAGCATGTTTTGTTCCTCTCTAATTGTTTCCTGCAATAACCGGAATATGAAAGTCTGATCAGAGGTTGCTTTTGTTTTTCTCGGTTAAATTGTTTATCATCTAATTCAATACAGAATCTTCGTCACGAGGAATTTTCCATGTCTCCTCCTGCATCTGCTGTACAGAAGTTTTTGAGCGTGGTATTTCAACAGCGCTTGAAACCGTTTTCCTCTGGCGTTTACCAAACTCTCGTGGCCTCTTTTAAACAAACGACTGGTGTCAGTGCATTCATTCATGCGATCTTTGATTTATAAACTCATTACAGTCATCTGTGTACGTTCTTACAGCCTGTGCATCAACATCATCACATCATGGACATAATCACTCATCAGGATAATGGTCGAAATAACGCCAGCGCTGCTAATTCTGTTTGAAATCTTTTCAGTACTTGTTAAGGAAAGCTTCATCATCGTCGTTCTGTTATTTGAAAGCGGAAGTTTTCATGAATCAGATAAACGTCGTCTCAGATCCGTTGTGTGTCCCAGAGGTCTTGGCAGATGTTTTTGGCACAGACCTGCCAAACTGAAACATCACAGAGAGACTTGAGGAGAAATATATTGACCAGACGTTTATGTCGCAGGTCTGTGTCTTAGACAACGAGAAGCGTATCTGACCTCAAGCTCCCGAAGAATCACATCTTCCTTCAACGTTTAAGGTAAGAATTCATCGTGCTGCAAAAAAATATCAGACGCTTCAGCATTTCCTTACATGAAACCATTCAATACTGTATGATTGAAGCCGTTGGTTGGTCTGACAGTCGCATTTAAAGAGACAGTTCACCCAAAAATGAAAATTCTGTCGTCGTTTACTCACAACCAACTCTGTATACATTTCTTTCTTCTGCTGAACACAAAGGAAGACTTTTGGAAGAATGTCAGCAACCAAACCGATCTCAATCGGAGGGTAAGGGAACCATCACTTTAAATATGCCTTGCTTTATGCAAATGCACCTTCAGTGATCATTAAAGACATCACTGTATACACATTGGTCTGAACAGTTCTGAGGTGTCTTCGTGAAAACAGCGTTCATCTCTCATGGGTGTCATTGTTTCAGAAACATTATGATGTTTGTTGGTGTGTTTTGGAGAGGCTTGTGTGTTCATTGATTGCCATCTCTCATGTGATATTTCAGGTGGATTTGAGTGAACATCACAATAAGCAGAAGATGAGGTGGTCACTGGAGGACAGTTTCAATTGGATTTCACGCTTTCAATACGAACACGACGATTGAGAGAATACTGCCTGAGCGCACCGTAAAACCATAAATCTGTTTCTTTTATGTGATACAGATCCACTTTTATATCTCAACTTTATGCAAAATGAAAACTATTGGTTGTTTATGAAAAAAATGTACTAGGTTTTTAGAGCTGCGGCGCTATAAAAAACAGTTTACAGGTAAACGTGAGATCATTTAACCTTGGCAAAATGTTATAAACTGCTTTGGATTAAAGCGTCTGCTAAATGAATCAAAGTACATGTAAACGATGATACTGTAAGTCTTAATCTGCTTACCAGCTCTCAAAAATTCTGCAGAATGCTCTTTTAACATGTCAGTAAATATATACGATCTCTGAAAGATCTTTCAAGCAAGCTTTTAAACAAAAGGAACATACTGTTGTTGTGTTGTAAGATTTTCACTATCGCCGAATGCATTTCTATTCCAAATCATAAAACTGTGGAGGATGTGGAGAGCGGCTGCTGTTTCTCATCAGCTCGTGCTACACAGCAGATTTCATTCTGGGCTTTTTTCAAAGAGCTGCACCTTCCACTTGCTTGTTATTTGCTCTTGAGGTTTTGGCCGTCCTCCATCAGACTCTACTGTAGATCACTCCAGCTGCGCTCCACAGAATCATTCCTAAGGGAAACCATACAGTCCGCGTTACGGGCCAAAAGATCATTAAGGGAAGAATTAAGATTTTCCAAATGCTTCTAATCTTCTCTTCTGTCATTACAGCATGGCTGAACGTCGCAGTATCAAAGCACGCGATTCTCCTGCGACTTTAGGTCAGAAGATCAACGGAGACGCAGAAGCGTGTTCTCTGCGGGTGTTTGTCAGGTAAACGCACGGACACGAGTTTCCTCAGACACGTTTCAACCTGTCGACTCTAACGGAGAAATTCAAGTCCTTTAAAACACTTTTTATACTAGCTTACATTTCTGCTAACCCTGTCCAGCACATATACATTACAAGAAAATTCTGTCTTTTTTTGCTACATTGAATTCCAACCCATCTCTGGTTACACGCTTCAAAATAAAGGTGCTTAAAAGGTTCTTCACAGCGATGCCATAGAAGAGCCGTCTCTTTCTTACTTCTTTATGAGCTAAAGATATATGTATATACCTATTTAGATGTTAAAGGTTCTTTATGGCATCGAAGAACCTTTTGGAGCACCTTTTTTAAGAGTGTATTTTTGTTTGTCTGTGCTGCAAATGACAATTTACACTTTTCAAATTTACAGCGGTCATTTTTGTCTCCTAAATATCAGTTAAAGAATTGTAATTTCCCAGCATGCATTGCAGCATGAAAAAGGAAGTGGTCACTCTTACAGGATTGTAAAATGAATGAACATTTTTCTTAAACATCACGTAACGATGCTGTGCCATACAATACTAGACCATATCTCGCCTCAAAACTATTTTTAAAACTACTTGATTACCAATGAACTACCAATAAAGTGACTTTATTTACCGCATGTAAAGGAGGAATGCAATAAAGCATCTTACCATTTAAAGCTGCAGTTTGTGACAATTTTGCAGTAGAATATCCAAAAACCACTAGGCTAGTGTTATATATTTTGTTTAGATGAGTACTTACAATATCTCAAATGTGTCCAACGACTTGTAAATCGTGAGAAAATCTCCATTCTAAACAGTGACACGGGGCTGTGCAGTCATATCCGTGTCACCCTTTGTTACGCCTTTACTGACGTAGATACCACATGACAACAGAGTCGTGGACAAATGCAGAAGTGGTGTCTAACGTCTAGTAAGCCACTGGCTTGTTTCGAGCAGTCACTTAGTTACGGACCACAATTATTCACAACATTTATCAAACTTTACCTCATCCGCTAACATGACTTCTCCTTCCCGTCTGATTGATGGCCATCAGCGGTGGAGTTGAAGACAACAGATCCCATCATTCCGGTTTTTACAAACGGCACCTTTAAACAATCAAAAAGTCCCTTTCACCTTTTTTCTTGCACACTCTTTCTGCGTCCTCCTGACACGCACGCTTGCTTTCAGTGCAGAGAATGACAAGTTTCAGTCTAAGTAACGGACTACGTGCATTTAAAGAGAAGGTGTTCATTCATATTTAAATGGCCAAACATTCATAAGTGACAAATGTTTGGAAAGGGTGGACAAATTCATTTGCGAGTAGATGATTAACAAATGTTCTGTTCATGAGCAGAATCATGAATCGCACCCTTAAGTGTAAATGGAGGAAACAGTCGTCGGGTTCAAACTCTTGACAATCTCGGCAGTCGTTCTCATCTGAGCTTTAGTTTGAGATTGAATTCACAGCCGACCTCTCTGAGTTTCCTCTCGTTTCACAAGCTGGAGGTTCTGGCGCGAGCCAGCGGCCCAAAGTTCCTGCAGGTCGGTTTGAGAGATACTGTAGCGAGCGAGCCGGGTCTGGGCTGTGAGACCAACTGTCTGTCTTGGCCGGGATGCGGTCCATAATATTCAGCACATTTTCTTCACGGCTAATTTCTGCTGGACAACTTCAGTGCCAGTGAAAATACAGTATATTCCTTGAATCCTGGAAGGATCCGGCTCTCCTTCTCGATTCATGGAAAAGTGCACAGGAAGAGAAGAAGCGAGAAAGAGATTTAATTGTGGAGTGTCGATCGTTTCAGACCTGTGGAAAGAACCTTTCAATGACTGAAGCCAGACGCCTGGTATTTGATGACTCAATCCAGAGGAGGAATATTTCAGCCGAAGAATCATTCATGAGAAAACAACCGCTCGGATAAAACATTGAATACCATTAGATCGTTTCTTTCTTAGACTAAATCATTCCTTTCCTCAAGGTAATGTGTCATTCAGTCATTCGTGCACACATGTCTTTAGACGACTTACAGTAATGAAGCGAACGTTGTCTTGTGATCTAAATCTGACGAGCATACATTAGCATGTCATTCTTTTGCTCTTCATCCGGTTTACAAGAATCAATGGACAATAGGCCGATGTTTTTCATGAGATTGCTGAGAAATAAAATGACTATGAATAAAATGCATGTAGATTGTCGAGGTGAAATCTTCTGGATGTGATGAGAAGTGTTTGAGTTGATATCGAGATCTTCACTCATATTGACGTTTGATTACAGACGAGACCAATCTGAGCTCATCTCTTCTCAAACTCTCATCTTTTAGGAGAAATATCTGAGACGCAGATGAGGGAACGGTCTTAATTTGTGTTGTGAAGATGAACGGATGTCCTCGGCTTGTCGAACGACTTGAGGGAGAGTCATTCATGGCAGAATTGTCCTTTTTCAGAGGAGCTCCCGGTTGAACTCTGATTACTGTACAGGTGACATAACTTACTTTTCGTTTGGAGTTATGTGTCTTTGGAGCCCGTTTGAGACTCAGTTTGAGACTTGGTCCTCTGCTGTCGATGAAAGAAATCTTTCGTTGTAAATCAACAACACTTTTGAAATCTTGTACCTCACCGGAGGATTGAAAGCAGTGGAGGTTTTAATCTTTCATTCGTTCTTAATGACGATTGACATATTCTGGGAAAGCAAAGGGCTGAAGTGGAAAAAGTTTGTGCAGAAACTCTGGTGATGTCCAGGGCTTAGGGACCTCCTTCTCCTCGATCCAGTTTCCATGAGTTCATGTTCTGTTCTGCCCACAGTACTGTCACTTTACATACATTCACCATCAGGACCATCTTCCTCATCTCAAATCCAGCTGGATGTTGGATTCGACAACAAGAGAGAAACATTGTAATATAAAACAGACTTTTAGTTGGAAGCCACAACATGTGTTTCGTTTTACATTTAGTAATGCGCTTGAATATGGCGTATCTGAAAGTCTGATTAGATTCATATGATTTGCGGTCTCTTATTATGACGTTTATAGGCCAGGTTCCTTTTCTGTGTTGATGCGTTTGATGTTGAAACAGGACGTTTGCATGGAACTATTAAAAAGCTTGTTCGTTTAAAAGAGAAAGCCAATAGCCTTCGGTTACTGTAGCCACAGTCCAGCAAAAACATCAGAAACAAACAAAGACCATTATGAGTTTGATTTGATTCCTTAATGTCTTTGCACATACAGTCCGAAATTTCCGTATGAGTTTCTTCGTATTTGGCGCTGGTTTGTACGGTGTCTCTGAATGTTTTAAAACGCCTCTCAAAATGCTTGATTCGGATGCGAAAAACGCAGAAAAACGAACCCAGTCCGAATATTTTTATGACGGAGGAAAATATCAGAGGTTGTGTGTAAATGTGATTGACACAACGTGAGGTCGTATTTAATTTTTTAACGTGCGGAAATTGTGGACGCAAATTTGGGACTCTATGTGCAATGGGCTTTAGTCAGCTGCTTTTTAGTAGTTTTGTCAACTTCTAAGAGCACCATTACAAACAAGTGTGCTATTCTTTTACACTAAAAATAAGAACGTAACGTATCCTTTCAGTCTTTCATGCGTAGTTTTTAGAAATATACTTTAAGCTGCACTTAAGTACTTGATTTATACTTATTTATATATATTTGGTCTAAACAATATCTTGATGGACACTTAAAAGTTCAATAATCCACGTATACTGTACTCAACCTGCAGTTGTGTTTAGCTGTGCACTACAAGTTTACTACGGTTACACCTGATGTTAAAACTACATTTATTTATAAACTGAAAAGTGGGCCAATTTTGTCCCAAGTTAAAATAGTACGCTTTCAAGTGCATTGATAGTACTGTATACTACAACCCTAATAACCCTACAAATATACCTCAGCTTTACATTCTTATGTTGTGTTAGGGCTCACTAGCACCTACACTGCAAAAAATGACTTTCTCACTTAGTATTTTTGTCTTGTTTTCCAGTACAAATTTTTTCCAGAGAAAATCAGTCTTGTTTTAAGACCAAAAATATGAAATTTCAGTGAATTTGTTCTTAAATCAAGCAAAAAATCTTTCAATGGGGTAAGAAAAATAATCTTGAATTAAGGTTGACCTTTTTCTTAGTCACTCAATTCAAGATTATTTTTCTTACCCCATTGGCAGAAATTTTGCTTGATTTAAGCACAAATTCACTGAAATTTCATATTTTTGCTTTAAAAACAAGACTGATTTTATTGGGTCGTTTTGCTCATCAAGAAAATGCATCTTGATTGAAGAATTTTTAGACATTTGTACTGGAAAACAAGACAAACTTACGAAGTAAGAAAGTCATTGTTTGCAGTGTTTGACTGTCGCTGAGCTCGTGAACGGTTGACTGAATGACTGAATGAATGTTTAATGTGTTTCCAGGACTGGTGGCGTTTGGCGTCTGTAATGGTGAAAAGTGTTTGTCTCTGGCCTGCAGATGTGTGTTTTTGTGAATGTGATGGATGTGAGCGAGTCTGGTTGCGGAGGGATCGTGTGACATTGCTGCGGGTTGTCAGACATACGCTGCTTGGAGAAACTGTGAAATGCAATTTTTCTATTTCCTCACGAGACATGAGTGAAAATGATCCATAATACAATCCTCACAATATAAAAACGGAATTCTTCCCATAAACTAGTGAACTACACCGTTTAAAGTGAAAACACAACGATTTTGTATGTTTAATTCATAACTGTTTGGACTAGATTCATGTTTTTTTGTGTTAAAGCAGAATTGTTGAATTTTCGGATAAAGAGAAATGAAGTGTTTTTTTTCTTCATTTTTTTGGAAGTTGAGAAAAGGAAGAGGTTTAATATTCTCTCATGTTGATATGTCAAAGTTTCTGTTGTGTTGTTGGATTTGTGCTGGATGAAGATGATCCTGTAGTGATGCTTTTATGAGAAAACAGCGACCCATGAGAAGTTGTTGCTGATGTTGTGAGTATATTCTTAACTCTTTCAAACTTGGGTTGTTTCAACAAATTATACTCAAATATATTTCAGTGTGTGTTTGTGTGCTGCTGCTACTAACTAGTGTTTAACCACGAGATCTTTGATTTCTGGCTCTTTTTCTCAGTGAGAAACAGTAGATAAGACTGAAGGAAAAGTTTCTATTTGCTTTGTTGAATCTCACTGATGTCTAGAAGAAATAAATGAGATATTAATGAGATCTCATCTGTGATTTTTCTTTCTGGATGCTGTTGTGGATTATACGACCTTTGTGAAATTGTGACATTAGTAGTTGATTCTGTTTATTCTTAATGGAACTGTTATTGAAAGAATGTCAGCAATCCGTTTGAAGGAAGCTTTGTCATTAAAGAGTCACTATTACTATGTCCTTCAAATGACATTTCATGCGGTGTGTGATGTTGCTGTGTGTGAATGTCAGCGGTCTGTCGAGTTGTGAAGCCGAAAGCGAACGAATCTCAAAGTTCTTGGCTTGGGGAAAAGGAGTCGACTCTGAATCACGCGAACGAGTCGTCTGTCGTTCTCACTTCAGCTCCGGGTCAGATTTGCGTCACTCGGTGTGATGCCCGCCTACGTTCCATTTGCGACCAATCACAGCAGACTAGACCATCTGACCAATCAGATCAGAGTAGGCTGACAGAAAGGAGGGGCTTAGACGGATGAATCGCTGAACGAATCATTTGAGAGTCAGTCAAGAAGTGAGGTAACGATAACTGACTATATTATTAGTGTTTTTACAGCGTGTATGTGCGTAAACTTGCTGTTGGACACTCCATAAACCAAACTAGGACCTTAAAAATTGAAAAGAATATTTACTCTTTAACATGCATCCAAACACAAAACATCTTCCGGTTTCTTTTTTCCAGTTGATGCCAAATGAAGTTTCACGTCAAACCATAAAATATCGTCGACACTGACTGGCGGAAAAAATGTGTTTGACATTTAACAGCCACGTGATGTTTCTCAGGGTAAGCGTTGAATTGTTTAAATATGTCATTCATCACAGATAATAAACCGCTTTACTAACCACAACAGCCACGGGCCGAAATGAGACGCGTCACTTCAGTGCTTGTTGTTTGGCAAACGCCTGAGGTTTCGACCTCTGAAAGGAGACACAGCAGATGTGCTCGTCCAAACATCCATTCAGAGGAACTGGATCTGTTCTCCTGCTAAAAAACAAAGGCCTTCCCCGCCAGCATCATGCCATTTTCATGATTTGATTATAGGAGGAGAAGTGACAAGCACACGTCACCTGATCAAACTCCTTACAGCATCTCTCTGCCATCCAGACCTCATGAGACCAGAGCTTCATCGTGATGGAGAACATCTCTTTAATATCTATGAATCCCATGAACTTCACTTAGATCTGATCCAGTGAGAAAAGGAGTCCAGGTTGTGTTTTCCCAGGTCTCGTTGTGATCTCCAGCGCTCTTGAAGAGGTGTGTTGGCGCTGGCAGTCTTTTGTATTCTGTCCGTCTGTCCTTTAGGTTGGTTGGTCTCCTCTGACCCCCTGTGTGGTGTTTTCACCTTGATCTCTTTCTTCTTGTTTCTTCTGCCTCCAGCATCTTTCTCCTCGCAGCATCAGCCGTCTTTTGAAGTTGACCCATGTTGTGCCAGAGGCAAGTAAAGTGGGAAGAAGGATTGGTTGAAGCCAACAGAACGGTACAGAACTCAAACACAAGAGCACAACCCCCACGATGACTGTTTAGGGAAGAGAAACCTCACATTTTGTCTCATCACAATCTCGCGGCTGTTCATTTCGTAATCATCTTATATTATTGTAGAAGGTGCCTGATAAGTCATTTGTCCATGTGTATGTTGTTGAAGTAAGATCATCTTTTGTGCCAGTAACGCTTCGAAGCCGTTAGATCCATCAGGTTGGATGTGCGGATGTTGTGAGTGGTTGCCAGGGCATTGTTATGTGGTTGCTAAGACATTGCTGTTCTGGGAGGATTTATGTGGTGAAAGGTTTTGAGGTTTGTGTGAACGGCAGCAGTAATGATGCTCTACCTGCAAATGTTTCCAATTAAACATCCAGCTCTGTGAATTTAGCCTTTTAGCATTTGAGAACAGAAAGATTCTTGCTTGAGGTTTTCATTAGCTTTGATTGTACAGACAGTCCCCTGAAAGGTTTTCTCTGGCCTCCAAAGACACGCAGACATGAAACTCTTTGAGAACACTTCAGAATTCATTAGTGAGCACTCAGAGAGCTGCACGGAGAAAACCTGGAGTGCTTCACCTGCTTCTGAAATAATAACCCCTGATAGACTGAATGCTTTTCTTGGCCGTCGCATCATGTGCAGGAGAGAGATTCTGTGTTTCAACACATCGCTGCTGTCATGACAACCGCCTCTGAATTCAGCGCCGTTCACGTGAGCTGAAGGGTCGGGGAGCTCATGGAAGACAAATGTTCTTCATTTCTTTGGCTTTCTCCTCTTTGGTATCAGATGCTTTCCTGTAGCCCAGTGGTAAGAGCATTGCGTTAACAACGCAAGGTTGTGGGTTGGATCCCAGGGGATTGCACATGCCTATGTATAAATGTATAGGATAATGCAATCTAAGTCGCTTTGGATAAAAGCGTCTGCCAAATGCATAAATGTAAATGTAGATGAAGCAGGTCGGGTTTTAAGCGTGTTGGGTCTTGATCTTGTGGTGGTCTGTGTCATGGCGACTGCATAAACAATATTATTTGATTTGACATTCATTGCCGTGAAAGGAACAACACAGAATCACACAGAAGATGTTACAAACACAAACTCCATCACACCCAGAATAATCTATGAGCAAGTGTCTGATTCAATGTAAAAACTGCAGATCAACAGAAAGAGCAAAAAAACCTGTAACAATAATACAATAATTATATCAATTTCAATATAATAGAATAGAATTAATAGAATAGAATAGTATTAAAATAAAATAATACAATAATGTCATATAAAATAATGTCATATTTTATAATATGATATAATATACTACATATAATATAACATAATTATTATAACATAATTAATAGAATAGAATTAATAGAATACAATATAATATAATATAATTAATATACTATAATATGATATAATATAAATATTTGCCTTCTTAAAATGAATTAAAATTGTTTTTCTGTATTGATCTAAATTGGTTTTGATGTGTCTGCTAATGTTCTTTTTATGGCAAGCCTAACTCAAGTCAGGATGTAAACTAATGCTCAGTGTTGGGTAAGTTACTCTGAAAAAGTCATTAATTACTAGTTACTAATTACACATTCGTTTACAAGTTACTCTCTTCAAAAAGTATTTAATGACTTATTACTAATTACTTTCTATATCCTACATCAACCTTGATGAGTTCAGTGATTCAAGGATAGACATGAAAGGGCTCTTTTAATTCATTCAAATAAATCATATAAAACTACATAAAGTATTATTATTAATTACAAATGTGAGAATTATACATTAAAGCACTGATTTTAAAGTTAGACTTTGAATTTTGATGTCAATTCCTCTTCTGCACACACACATATATTACACACAGTATTTAGCTCAATTACATCAGAAGTAACTGTAATTAAATTACAGAAAAAATAAGAGTAATCCCTTACTTTACTTTTTCAAGGGAAAAGTCATTAAATTACAGTAACTAGTTACTTAGTAACTAGTTACACCCAACACTGCTAATGCTTGTATTTTTCTTTCTTCTGGCTGACCAGACTAAGCCTAATGCTGTTTGACACAAGACTGTGAAAAAACAATGCCAGAATTAAGCCACGAGCCAAATTTAAGCCAGATTTGGCCCAGAATTGGTTGCTATCTGGGAAATGTTCTGTAAGAACTGCGTGTTTCCATGACCTTTACTGTTGTGACGTTGGGATTTCATGGGATTTTGATTCTGCTTTAATATGATAATTGTTTTATACGTAAAGACATGTGAAGGATGAAGATGTCTCCATCATTTCAATTTTTAAATGTAACACACATACAGTAATTAATGAAGCTCACAGTGTGATTAAAATCTTAAAGACGATAATTCAGGCACATAGTATCATTACTGTACATCTTGAAGAAGAAGATTTGCAATAATAAAAATAATTGCATTTCATTTCATACTTTTCCAGTTTTCTTTGATTTCTTTAGACTGCAAAACTGTTAAAAGCGCTACAGAAGAAATAAACTTGAACTGAAAATCATTCTTGATAAGACTTCTTAAAAGGAGAAAATAACCGTTGAAAATCTTTGAGACACTTTTTCTGAAGAATCACGCATGTATAAAAGTGGTCATGCGTGATTGTGTTTTTCGTGTGTGGTATGACCAGAGGTTGACTGATGATAACGTGTTAAAAACAGAACATCTGAATTCTCGTGCCAGAACAGAATAAACGGACAGTTGATGATGAAACACGCACAGTATTTTTGAGTCAGAGTCTTCCTACAGTTTTCTTCAAAGTCTTGAGATGTTTAGATCTCCTGGCCGAAGCAGCCCCGCAATTTCTGATTTCTGTCCATTCTGAAATCTACTCGTGCATGCCAGACACACATATGAGCATAAGTCGGGGATGGAGAGCTTCGATGCCACGATGTGATTATACGGTTGATAAAAGTCTTTGAGGTTCAGTTGTGCTTGGAGAAAGTAAAGCAAATAAATGTTGTGAGCGTTGTGTAATGCGCAGTAATCTTCTGAAGCGTTCAGCATGCAGCGCACCGATGCCAGGAGTTTACAGGGCTTAGTCACACATTATTCTGCTGTGTTCTTCTTTTAGCTCCAATGAGTTTCTAAAGCCTGTGCCGCAGAAAGCTCCACTGTATCCTGAATACTGAAACTCAAAACCTCATTCCATCACTGCCGGCTTACTTCATATTCACCATGTGAAAACTCACTGTCTCCGTCTCACCGCTGCTCTTATCCACGGCCTTTTCAACCTTCTGCACACGATCGATCGCAAATAAACATGTCATGTGACGTCAGGACGCTTCACTTTATTCAAGTGTGCTATTAGTATACTTCTTAAGCATTAGTATCCGTTCAGAATACTTTTTGATGAACGTCTTAGAAACATGCTTAAAATGACACAAGTATACTTGACTTGTGCACTTTTAAAAATAAGGCGCATGCTTCACGATGCCATAGGAAAAAGAAAATTGTCTAAATGGTTCCATAAAGAACCTTTAACATCTGAAGGAAAGGTTCTTTGTGGCGAATAAAGGTTTTTCTTATTATGAAAAGGTGAGGAACGGTTCTTTGTGGAACCCATAATGCTTCTTCGATGGCATCGCTCTGAAGAACCTTTAACGCACCTTTTTTTTTAAGAGCGTACTGACAGATAAGTCAAAGGCCCCTATTTTCACGATCTAAGCGCATGGTCTAAAGCGCACGGCGCAGGTGCATTCAGGGCGTGTCCGAATCCACTTTTGCTAGTTTAAACGGTCGGCGCGCCTGGGCGCATGGTCTAAACGGGTTGTCCCGATTCTCTTAATGAGTAATTAAACAAAACAAAAAATATAAATATTGCGCCATTGACTTTAGAGCAGGTTTGAGTTGGTCTATGGCGCAGTCTATTTTCAGTTGCTCAAAATAGCAACGCGTCAATAATGCGCCTGAAAACACCTCTTTTATTGACCAGCACGCCATGGCTGCACAAATCAGCGCAAATGCGTTTGCTATTTAAACACGCGGCGCACGACGGGAAAATGAGAACTGAGTCGGGCGGAAACTAGCAAAAATACTTGCGACCTTGTGCCACAATGCGCCGGGTGTACGATAGGGCCCAAAGTGTATTTGGCCCCTATTTGTACTGAATCAAACACGTAAACACAACATCAGGTCAAATATACTTATTATCTCCATCAAAAGATTGAGTATAGTCCATTTAATAAGTTTTTTGCGTGGTATAAAATGTTTACCTAAATAGAGAGATAATCTTATATTGTACGTAAGGTGCAAAAGTAAATAAATGAATTGTTTACAAATGTTAAAATCAAAAAATCAAGTGTTGTTCTAATGTTAATGCTGCAAGTATTTACAAAAGTAGCATAAGCTAAAAAAGATTCAAACGATGAAATAAAATAACGTGCTTGCTTGTCGTTATGCTCATGGGAGGATTCTGTTTAAAATAGTTTGTGTGTCAGATGTGAGTGTGATGGGACGGGACACAAAAGAAACTTTTAATAATGAAGAAATTACAGAGAAAAATTACTTTTTGATTGAGATGATTTGCCTTCGACATGACAAACTACAATAGAATCATTTATACAATCAACTAATGCTTTTAAACGTGTGATTTAAAGACACGGGTTCATTTGTGATGAGATAGGAGCTGTCTTGAATAACTGAATAAAAATCCAGTTTTCAAAAAAGTTTTGAAAGGCTCATGAATAATTCAAGCAACATTTATTTCTCAAGTCAGCTGTACAACACATTGCACTCAGTGAGTTCTCTCAGCGAGCACTTTTAATCTACACAATGCTGATGGATCGCCTTATAAAATAATCTAATTAAATCTGAAAAAGGAAAATGAATTGTGCCAATATTTCATTGGCTGAATCATTACGGAGCGGAGTTAAACTATTTTTGCCATCAAAGTATTAAAGGCATAAATCAGGCGTCAAATAAAACCGTGTGCTGGAGAGTTATTGTCTGAATGAAACGACAAAATCATTACAGACGAATTTATGACCCGCGGTCACAGGGTCTCGCAGGGCCTAATGATGTCATCCGTCCACACAAACCAGTTTAACCTTGTTCATCTTCACAAATGGACAGAAGATCAGCAGCATTCATCTTCATATTCTCAGATATGCTGCGGCATGTGATGCTGAGAGTAAACCTGTTATTTACTTCAGAAAAAGACATGGACACAATTATAATCCTGAAAACATCAACTGTAACAGCAGGATCGTCAAAAGCTGCTTTAGAACTAAAATCATAAGAGCAACTCTGGCTTCTGTTTTACCTCGCATAATATTTATATCATATTTTTGTCATATTACAAGAAACTTCTCACAGGTTTCTATTCAAATTTACTTGTTTCAGATAAAGCTGATCGCTTGCTACACGTTTTTTACTTAAAAACGTATCATTTGTAATGTACTAATGCTTCATGCTGTTTTCACATTTACACGTACAAACTGAACAAAAAACTTTGTAGAAGTTACTTCTAATGTGACTATTAATATTGAACTGCAATGTCCTTAAATGATTTCAAACATAAAACTGCTTTATAATGTTGTAATCTTGTGTTTTCAGAAAAAGCAAAGAACACAATAAAATAGCCAAGCAATGCGTTCTTTTATTTGTTGTTACTTCTAGTTGCTCAGACACGTGTATATACAAATACAGACCTTTTTTACATTTTATAATTTTTTTTTTCAAAAAGTTTGTTCCTGTTTGTACAGTAGGGAGAAAACTCAAATACAGTCCAGCACCCCGAGATGCCAAAGAGAAAATCAGACCAGTGAAACCAGTGTCATGCGAAGTAGAGCGGTGACTGGGATCTCACTCAACACACACGCACGCACGCACGCACGCACGCACACACACACACACACACACACACACACTTTATGCTTGAGTTTCATTTCTTCACACGCTGCTACTGAACATGAGACACGGCAGCGAGGGTTTGACACACAGACTGAGACGTGAATAAACCACACCACAAGATTTACTGCAGCATGTTTCAGATTGAGCATCAGTCAGAATCAACTCAAAAACTTCCATTTATCTTCAGCAAACAGGATGAAGATGAAAAAAAAGAATTGAATTGTTGTAAATACAGTTTTAATGTCTGTTTTCATGAATTATCAATAAACATTATCATACACACACTATACAGACTTATAGACTTTGTAGTACCAGGCTTGATATAACTTAATGTAAAGAATATTTAAATCCAGATTTTTGTTGTTTTTTTAACAAATTAAAAAAACTGAAAACACAGAAATAATGTAATTATATTGTGTAGTGACTTTAATTTCTTTAAACTGCAATTTAGTATTTCATAACGTTCCAATTTAACATCCTGCAGAAAAATCACAGATGAAATCTCGTTCATGTCTCATTTATTTCTCACACACATTAATGAGATCAAATGGAGACTTCTCATGTGTCTCGGATATTTCTGCTAAGACTAAAACTGAAATCAAACAAATTTCAGAAGAGACGTCAACAATGTGTCAAACTGAGCTCAGATTGGTCTCGTCTGCGATCAAAGATCTCTATATCAACTCAAACATTTCTCATCACATCCAGATGATTTCACCTCGACAATCTACATTCATTTACACCTCCAGACAATTACACTCTCATTTGATTCTCTTTGTTTTCGATCATTTATTACTTAAATGGAAACACGACTGTGAACTCAAATCTAATCTTGTGAGCTACGAAAGAGCAATAACAACGTAAACTCGCATACATGAAATGAAATCTGAATTTTGCACGATCTGTTGACCGAGATGGACACGATGAAGTTGGTCTGTTTGAGGACTCTCGTGAGCACGAGCAGATTCGTTTTTAGATTCAATCCTAATGTGACTGAAATCAGAACATCAGACGTTTCTGCACCGCAGTGAAAGGTCACGACGAAGTGCTGCTAGTCTCCTTCAAAAAGTGCAAAACAACTCGCGTGACGTTGGTTTTATTTCAGTGAAATGCTCAAACACACACAGATTCTAAACTTTCACAAACATGTCGAGAAAAGAAGGTGAAAACAGTCAAACGAAGGCTTTATTTAACATGTTATTCATAATCAAGTCCATGCACATGCCTCTTTATGAAACCAGCCACTTCTCTCCATTAAAAACCCAACATCAAACCGCACTGTCAGTCTTCTTCTGATCCACCATTGACGGGACATAACTACTGTATGTGAAATGGAGGAACCACAGTTCACAGGTGGCCTCTTATTGGCTGTAGAAAGCGTCAAAGTTTTCTCACTCTTTTTGAAAAGACATGAATCAAATGAATACCTTACTATCAAACATTATGTACAACACATTTTCATCAGAACATTTAATGTGATATCCATAATAACAATGACAATAGTGTTGAATAACAATAATAAGAATAATGAAGTGTCTAGATGTCCTTGTCCTTCAGAAAGTATTCTAACACGATCATGTTTTGTTTTCAGGTGCTAAGGATACACAGTATCCATTCAATCAGCTGATTCTTGTTTCTCAGTTCAGAGCGTGTCCGAAGCGTGGCAATACAAATGATAGAAATACGACTCGAGCTGATTCTCTGAAAAAAGTGTTCTCGTCGTTTCGACTGTAAACCATGAAAACGCAGCACATGTGGTTGAACTCTTTCAGTTCTGCTGTTTCAAAGTCGAGCCGCTCGAACCAAAACAAACAGAACGCAAAACAGATCTACAGACCATTAAAGAAGGCAGAAACCATTATCCAATCTGACACGTACGCTGTTCTTTATTCTCTCAATGTGAAACTCTTTTATTTTTGGGGGGGGCGAAATCTCCTTCACCTGCTGTTTTAAAAGCACAAATATCTGTCCGTGTCTGTTGTCCATAAGAGGAAACACGCGCGCAAGAGTTTCAATCTATTCAACGTCACAAGAACTGTGACACCCCACAAACAAAAGACAAATGTACGTTTTGCGTTAAATAACGAAGCCTATTTTATGACATTTCTATTGTGACTCTGTAACACAAAAAATGGCACACAAAGTACTTGACATTAAAAAACGTAACAAGTTGTACTTTGTATTTTCCATTACAATGCACAAAACCTGCATGATCCTAAAAAACAGCCACATGAAAAAATACTGTAGTATACTTCATTATTTACTATAGTAAACTGAAGCTAATAAGAGTATATTGTATTATCTCATAGTAATTGTTACTTTTTGTTCATGTATACTACAGTACTATAGTGAATTTATAAACCGTTGTAAATACTGTAGTATACTTCATTTTGTACTATACTAAGGTTAAAAAACACTACGGTGTTTACCTCAGTTTACTATCCTTAAGTATACTACAGTATTTAGTCGCATCATTCTTTAAGCAAAACATAAATTCCGTTGGTTATTTGGAGGTGAAATGTTCTCAACAGGTCTGGTGAACTCTTTGCATTGGTAAGGCTGTTGATGTGGAGCTGGCGGCTCAGAGTCGAGTGCTAATGTACTGTTCAGCATCTTAAACCAGTCAGAACTGCTCTGATCGACAGCTATTTGTACACAGAACAAACACGTGCAGTCATGATTCGAAGCACTTTTAGGGATGTTGGTATCGTGTACAGAATAAGGCTTCTTCAGATGAACTTCTTTTTCCCACCCCTAGAAACGCGGAGCCCATTTTAATATTTGGTTCCTATCAGATTTCGAAAGAGTCATGAGAGGCATTCCCATGATCCGTAAGGTTGATATCTCACATCCATTGATAAAAGGTCATAGGAAAAATATAGATATTTATGTCGCAGAGATTATTTTACAAAGTACAAAATTGATGTTTTTAGTCAGTCGTGAAGAAACAGAACGTTCCTCTGAATTCACAATTTAATGACAGATCAACTCGTACACCGTCGTCTGTTGTGAAGGATTGCAGATGTTGAACAGACGACACCTCCGGATGAAATCTGCAGTTTGTTAAGAGAAGGCAGACGACGTTTTTAAAGGCAAGAAGTCTTTGTATATTTACCTCTAACAGCAGAGATGTGAGCCACAGTTACGCTTTGACTTGTTCTATGTGACCCTCGCCTATAAAGCATCACGAGAAAGCGTTCTCTCCGCACGTTCAACACTTGCGCTAATTACCAAACAAAAGGAGCGACTCGCTCCCGACGGACCCAAGTAAAACACTCTCTAAATCTAAGACTCCACCCACTCCTCCCAGCCGTCAAATCACCATTCACCGTCACAGTCGATCGGTTAAACAGTGATCTGCATTTCTTCTCTTAATCAACATTTCTCTAATCAATATTTGCAAATCAAAATAAAAGCGTAATTGAAGCGTTCCTGGGAAATCTCAAAGCCCTCTCGACTCTCCGCTCGTGTTCGGACCTGGACGTTCAGGGGAGGGGGGTGTGGGGGGGCTCAGGTGAGGGGCTATGAGGTGAGAAACACAGAGACGCAGAGCAGCAGGAGAGCCAGCGGAGGCAGTGCAGGTACAACCGGCCGTTCAGAACCAGACACGTCGCTCCGAGAGGGTTCTGCTTCATGACTCGTGTCATCTAGAAATACAGAAAAACAACAATCAATCTTCAGGAAGAACTGCAAATTCAGTATTCTTACTTTGGTGTTCCAAACCAAAAGACGTATTATTCATGAGGGTAAATATAAATGACACGAGTTGAACACTCTTTTTGGTTTTCTAGGACAAATCCTTATTCTGACGTTTCTTAAATCAAGATACAAAATGACGAATTAAGTAAGTTTGGTTTTCTGAGAAAATATGGCATTTTTGTTAAAAGCAAGAAAAAATATCTATCAGTGCGCATAAACTTAAATCAACTTAATTCAAAGGAAAAACAAGATTATTTTTCTTACCCCAGATTTTTAATTGCTTTAAGCAAAAGTAGATTTTAGCTTAACATCTTAGGCCATTTTGCATTATAGGTTTACGTATCTTAACTTTAAAAGATTGAGATATTTTTACAGGAAAACAAGAATAGAGTAGGAAAAATAAATGTTTTGGCTTATTTGGAGTATATAGTATGTGCAGTAAAGATGATTAAAGTTGAAGTAAATGATTGAGAATCAGGCAGTGGACACTGAGCTGTGTGTGTGTGTGTGCGCGCGCGTGTGTGTGTGTGTGTGTGTGTGTGTGTGTGTGTGTGTGTGCGGGTGTGTGCACGTGTGTATGTGTGTGCGCGCATGTGTGCGGGTGTGTGTACGTGTGTATGTGTGTGCGCGCATGTGTGTGTGTGTGTGTGTTGGGAATTGTACAGAACAATATTTTAAAAAAATCTAAAAATGCTAAAAGTTTTCTATGATCTTTAGGGTTTAGGGATAGAATATAGAATTTGTACAGTATATGTGTGTGTGTGTCAGGTTTATTGTTGTGTGGTTCAGTGACGGGCTGTGAGGTGTCAGAGGACATCAGGACAGGTGTGATGCTCCATGAGAAAGATAAACATGCTCGGGAGGACACAAGGGTTTACAGACAGAAACCATCAGTCTCCTGTCGCCTCTCTGCACTAATAAATCAATGACTTCACCATGACACAGCAGAGCAGACACAGAGAGAGAGAGAGAGAGAGAGAGAGAGAGCTGAACGCACGACAAAAAATGAAAATGTCAAATACAGTGTGAGGATAGATAACACCATTGGCTTCGTATAAAAACAACAGAAGTCTACGACAGGTCCCCACGAAGACACTGAAACAAACCTGTGTGTGTGTGCTTGTGATGGGTTGATGTTTTGTCATTCTGTCAACACAACAAGCTGAGCGTTGGGCACATGTTAAGTGTGTTTGAATGGAACGGGTTTCACATAAAGAAGCCAAAACAAGCTTGGTGTTATTAAATGAGACACCTTGGAAATCCAAATGCTCATTTGGCTCAGAAACGTCACGTGTTTGTCCAAGTGGCGGAGCTTCATTCTATCTGCAGTCAGCACACATGCATTTAATCACAGTGTGTGAAGACGCCAAACTCAAAGGTCACGTGACCTGTTTCCAGTCACTTCGTTGGTTGTGCTCATGGTTGAGATGTTGAGCGACAGCCTTCAGCCGTTAATATAATTAATACTTCATGCATAAATAAACCAGTCTGAGTCTACGAGACAAGCTACAGGCGCTACACAAAACACAGAGAGAGAGAAGAAAAGCACAGGTGATTTTACTGACCTCTTGGTTCTAATGCATTGTCTACTCTGTCATTATCGACAAAAACACGGTCATGAACGCCTATGGTTTTCTCGCAGCCATCTACAAAAACAGGAGAAATGAAAAAGAGACTGTAAGCCAATCATGTTAGTGATAAATCAGCAGCCCAGCCCACCTGCCAATCAAAAGAAAGCTGTGACATCACACACAGAGGCATCACCTGCCATTACTGTCTACAGATGAATGAGAATCTCTTCAACAAAAAATAAAACGACACTTACTTGGTGGTCTCACGAAAACTTTCAGCTTGAGACACGATCTTCTGCCCGTCTCTGTGATCATAGACGCTAGAAACACAAAGAAGAGAAACGTTCAGGTCACATCAAACATTTTAGAAAACTCCCCCCACTAAAAATGTTCGTTTAGGTTATTGTTTTCTGTAGAAAAAACATCAACATATTAAAAGTCACGGATGAACGTTTACCGAGTAATCTTCTGTTTTAAAGATGGGCTCAAAATGACAATTTTCATCAAAGATTTGGAGCTAAATTACCGGAGGTAAAAATGACGTTCTAAAGTTGTCAGCATCTTTATTTTGTTTTTACACAGAGATTAGTAGATGTTTTACTGGAATCCGTTGACCTTAGCAATATTTGTTAGATTATATGACAATAGTGACGGCTCAAAAATGAGAACAAAGCACTTTTTGTCTTCTTTTTCTAAAGTTTGCATGTCTGTAACTCAAAAAGTGTCACAGATTTCATGCTACGCTTTCAGATTCTGCTTCATAACAAACGTCTCTTTTGGTATCTTCATCTGTAAAACTCTATGTGGTCTAGTGTAGTCCATGTGCAAATTGTAAACTGTACCTATTTTCAATGTGAACATTTTGTGAACCTAATTAGATTTCCTTTCATTACAGCACTCACAGTCTGACACAGAAGGGGTAGAAATGACATTACAGGTGCACACTGCAGCACTATGTTGTGGGATTTAAACACCACAGTCGTGTCCCATAATAGTTTCATGGCAATACAAGTGTCCAGTAATGAAATGAAAACACAAGCTGCGTTTCCAAGAACTCGCAGGCAGTTTAATAACAATCAGAGTCATTTCCGATGGGATATCTGGCATCCAGGCCCACGGCTGCAGTGAACACACTGATCAGCATTTATTTCATGTGACAGACAGCGGCTGAACACATGCAGCGCTGCTAAATATACAGCTCGCATTTAATGAGCGCGTCAGACTTCCTCCATCTGTCCTGATGTGTAAAGAGCCTCCACTAACAGCATCAGCAGAGATGTGAGTGTGCGTGAGTGTGTGTGTGTGTCTGTGCATTAGTGTGTGTGTGTGTGTGTGTGTGTCTGTGCATTAGTGTGTGTGTGTGTGTGTGTGTGTGTGTGTGTGCGTGTGTGTGTCTGTGTGTGTGTGTATGTCTGTGCATTAGTGTTTGTGTGTGTGTGTGTGCGTGCGTACAAGTGTGTGTGTGTGTGTGTGTGTGTGTGCATGCGTACAAGTGTGTGTGTCTGTGCATTAGTGTGTGTGTGTGTGTGTGTGCGTGCGTACAAGTGTGTGTGTGTGCGTGTTTGTTCAGTAAAGCGTCACTGTTGCTATAGTCATGTGATAAGACGGTCGGTCCGTGTTTAACTCGATGTGTGTTTGTGTCACAGCAGACGTGAATGATGCTCATGTTGATCTCATGTTAAAGGAGGAACCGGAGACACATCTGAGAAACAGAATATCACACAGACATTGAGGTGAGCTGTGTTGACATGGACCGTAAATAACCACCTCCCATTCCTCCACACTTAACAACCACAAAAACACATTCAAAACCACAACAACCTCCTGACAACCACAGAATGCTCACTGCATCAACACACACTACAGCAGAACACATCACTCATAGCATCTTCTGAGATGCACTTTCTCTGCTCATATTCATTACACTCGCTCACTGTCTTCCATGTGACTGCACGAGTGTAAGCCTGCGATTTCTCCATTTATGTCAGTCATGCATCTGTATGCCACATTTCAAGTGCTGATCATTTCTGACCGGCACAATTCAGCTGTGATCGTCATAATGTTCTCCAGTTTTATGAGAGGGATGAAGACGACAAACATCACACATGTGACCCGGACCTTCCCAGTCTTAAGTAGTACGGGAACATTTTCAGTAATCGCCAAAAGTACATTGTGTGGGTCAAAATTATCGATTTTTCTTTTATGCCAAAAATCATTAGGATTTTAAGTAAATATGTTCCATGAATGTATGTTGTAAAGACCCTACCGTCCATACATCAAAGCTGGCGATTTTCTCAATATTTTCTTTTTTTTGTGGCACCCTCAGATTCCAGAGTTTTAAATAGTCGTCTCTTGGCCAAATATTGTCCCGTCATAACAAGCTTATGTATTCAGCTTTCAGGTGATGTAAAAATCTCAATTTCGAAAAATTGACCCCTGAGACTGGTTTTGTTGTCCAGGGTCACAAATGTGTGAGGGAGCCGCACGATTCTCTTTCTGATTGACATTAAAACCTCACAGTACAGTGGCCTGAAATATTGAATTTAATTATTACATGACAACTGCTGTTGATGACTAACACAAGTGGACCTCAGAGAACAGAATAAAAATGATGATTTTATTTATTTCAAGTATTTCAGTGCTGTCTGTATATTTTTGCAGTCTGTTCTGTGTTTAAACTCTGGAAAACAGACGTAAACATTATTAAACATTATGTAAATGTTATTTCACATGAGTTCAGTGTGCTGTAGTCAAAGTGATGATGAGAATTCTCACAGACAGTAACATCATCCCCAGACATTCAGTATCTCTCCCTCTCCCTCTCCCTCTC
>NC_079906.1:22956474-22976141 GCF_024868665.1 Triplophysa rosa
CTCTCTCTCTCTCTCTCTCTCTCTCTCTCTCTCTCTCTCTCTCTCTGTCTCTCTCTCTCTCTCTCTCTCTCCCTCTCTCTGTCTCTCTGTCTCTCTCTGTCTCTCAGTCTCTCTCTCTCTCTCACTCTCTCTCCCTCTCTGGCAGCGTCTCTCAATAACTGTAACATGCTGTCTGTCGGGCGGGCGGTCGGGCGTGCGTTCAGGTCCGGGCCGTGTGCCATTGAACGTTACAGTCACACGCACAGGAAAAGAGAAACAGCAGGCAGTCGGGAAGTGTCGAAGCCCAGAGGACAGAGACGAGGATCCGACGAAACCAAACCAAGCCAAGAACACGGTTTCATTTATCAAAGGTCTGATCAACTGTCTCACACTGCCAGATGAAAGCGTGTTTTGTGAATCATACACAGAAACATAATAACTGAAGTCTTCTGTCATTCAACTCATCTGCATCTCTGTGTGAATGCAAGAGGATGCTCGCCGTTACCATGCCAACCACATCGCAGCCAAAGCATCATCTATCGGGACTGGAGCAGTGGATGGTCTACAGAAGATAAACTGTGATTTATTAAGACTCCCAACATCATCCTAAACCTAAAACTACAGACTAAATTTTACATACTTGTCATACTGTATTATAATGAATCGTTTTAATAATAATTAATCATTTTCTCTGTGTTTGAGTACTGGACTATAAAGCGACATCTGGATTTTCTAACACACACACACACACACTGTGATTTACACTCTCATCTTCTTCCCGCGGCTCTCTGACTCTCTCCTGCGATATTAGATTTGGAGACCTTGAGAGATTAAAATCCATCTTTAAATTCACAATATTGGAAAAAGATGCTGTCTCAAGCATTTGGTGGTGGTGGGGGGTGAGCTGTGTGTCCTGACCTTTGACCTGTCAGACAGACGTGCCCACTGTTAATACTGTAAATTCAGCTGAATGGAGAGCAGATGTGAACGGCTCTAAACAGATTCCTGTGTTTTCCCGAGGCCGCTCAATTCAGCACTGCCTTCTTAAGAGCCAAACAGAAAGAAAATGGAATTACAAAATAAAAACCCTGGAAAACACAGATAAGAGACTCCTCCTGTACGCTCTTGCTTTAGTTTCTCGTGTAATTGAAACGTCTTCATTAACCTCACAAATGTCTTACAAATTACAATAAACTCCAGCAAACCTCAAGATATTTAGTCTCTTTTTAAGGAGAAAAATATAAGAATTAAGTAAGCTTAGGGTAAAAACCAGCAAAAAAATCTGCTGATGGTGGTGTGAGAAATATAAACTTGAATTAGATAGTTGAGAAAAAGGTCAAACTAAATTCAAGTTTATTTTTCTCATACCACCATTGACAGAATTTTTTTTGCTTGTTTTTTACCATAAACTTAATTCTTATATTATTTTTCACAAAACGAGACTAAATATCTTAGGTTTCTTTTCTTGTCAAGTAATTGTATATTGATTCGAGAAGTTTGATATATTTTGACTAAAAACAAGACAACATTTTTTGAAGCGCACCAATCCATAATAATGAAAAAACAGTGATGAATCCCTTTAATATCTCAAATATCCTCATAGACAGCAATAAGATTAAACGGAAACCCTTTCTTAAGTCTAAAAGAGTCAGACATGTGTCAAATGTGTCTGTCGTGAGAGTTTGAGAAGAGATGTCAACAATGTGTCAAACTGAGCTCAGATTGGTCTCGTCTGCAATCAAACGTCAATATGAGTGAAGATCTCTATATCAACTCAAACATTTCTCATCACATCCAGATGATTTCACCTCGACAATCTACATTCATTTACACCTCCAGACTCTTCACGGGTTCACACAGTTACATAGGAGAAACATCTGAGACCAAGTTGATACTAAATGAAACACGAAGGAGAACTCAATCAAATCTCCTGAGCTACGAAAGAGAAACATCAGAGAAAGAACACTTTCCTCTGGGAATACAGACATACACATGTCATGTTGTTATGCTTCAAATCCAGGAGTAAAATCACAGACACACATCATGTCCACAATTAAACGTCCAGCTCCCCAAAACTATTAATCAGAGAAAGTGACTTTCTCAAAGCACGTGGACTGAGGTTTGTGACGGCCGGTCTGATAACGTCAGTCAATGTCTGTGAGAGTTTTTTAGAGAAATGACTGTAATCAGACAGATGTGATCAAACTCCTGCTGGTCAGTTATCAGCTTCAGATGAGCTGTCAGTCTTCAGACATGATTCAGAGAAACGTCACGGTCTCAAGAGATGGATAAAAGCCCTCCACAACCTCCACTAATGACAGAAGATCAAACATTATCTACATTATACATGAACTCTTTACTCTCAATGTTTTAAAGTGATCCTCTGTATGTGATTGTTATAATTGTGGTGTGGACGTTGCTATACTCTTATAGTAAGAATGACTTTTTTTACTTTATATTTACAGTTATATTTATTGTCATATGAACAGTTTTTATTCTCACTTTGCAGCTCGTGGCGTTCTACGAGCTTTAGATCTCAAGCGAAGACGCTCAGATGACTAATTCAACTTTCTACGACCGCAAGCAAATTCAGTCTGCTCAACGATGTCATTACGAGTCGAGTTAAACTGTGAATATAAAAATCTTCTCAAATGAAATCATATTTAATCTGGAGGCTTGACAGATGATTTGAGATTCTTATGCTCCGTTTCCTCAATGAATTACGGTTAAACGCCGCCACATCCGAAAGCCAGAGGGCGCTCTCGCGCACAAACTCCAAATGTGGGCCACAGAAGAAGAACGGTTTACGTAGTTCGAGGAAATGCCAATGGTCAACATTCTATCGCTATTTTCATGATAATAAAGCCTATTTATAATGATCATGTTTGACGAGCCTTGCTTTTTCAAATGCACTTTACAAACGACTCAATCTCGCAGTTACACCATCAAACCGAGTGTTTTCACACCAGCTCTGTTTGAAATGACGTGACGGTCAGTCATTATGATGTTAGCCAACATAAAAACCATCTGACAAGTGAATAAAGCCTCCAGACTGGGACGGGCGGATCTCCTCACAGACTGGCGGTCATGTCAGTCAAACGCATCATAATGGCTGTCGATGTAGAGAGACGTCCCCGGGACACGAGGGTCCTACAGGCGCCGCGCTGAATGTAATGAGCAAAAACTAATGAGGTTTGCTGTCATTTCATCTCACCACGCAGACAGGTGTCCTTCAGCAAAATACACCAAGTTTATTTTCTTCCAAAGAATATTGATTCATATCGATTTCTGCCCTTCGCACGCCGTCCTTGTCATTTAAATCTACAGCTCCTGATTCACTTCATGCAGTTGCGTACACAATACAGCGTGAGAAATAAAGTCTGTGTAGGATTTGCTGAAATGACGGGGAAAGATGTAAAAACATCTTTCCCACATAGGACTTCGTTCAATTAAATGTGATTTTTTACTCGACATATTGTTGCAGTTGTACAAATAAAATTGTGCTTTACGAACTCAAAATTTTTAGCAAATACCATTTTGGCCCGGTTTCACAGACGAGGCTTAAGACTAGTCCCAGACTAAAATGAATGTGTGACCTGTCTTAACTGAATGTAACTTGCCCAGAAATATCTTAAAATGTATCAGTGCCATTGTTTTGTCTCAAGATGCTCACCAGTAATTGATTCTTCTAAGGCATTTTCATAAAAGTGACATAAATATCTTAATTCAATAAGACATAGTCCTGGCTTAAGCTAAGCCGTGTCTGTGAAACCGGGCCATTACCTTCGTAATAAAATAAACAACAGTTAGGGCTGTCACGATTATGAAACTTAGCTGACGATGAATTGTCTATTAAATAATTGAGATTATGCCGATTAATTGTCTGTTAAAAGACTTTGACAATTATAACGATTAATTACAATTAATTTATTTAATGAATAAAATATAGATACATTAAGAAACGTGAAAATTATGTAAATAACTAGTAACATTCCCTACAGAGTGACCTTGACTGAAAAGACTGAGAGGATGATGTCGTCTTGCTGTGTAGATGCAGCAAATCTGGAATCACTTTAATAAAACTCATAAACACAAAAGATAGGATTCTGATACTCAAACGATGGAAGAAATGTCATTCAAACCTAACAGTGAGTGCAGATCAAGGACGGTGGACGTAAAATGCTGCAGATACTGCAGATCACTCTTGTTTTCTAAGGGTTTACAATAATTGCGGTTATCTGAAATAATTGCGATGAGACGATTATTTAATCACTGTGACAGCCCTAGCAACAGTTGCCACTATAGTAACCCCTGTTTCACCATGATATCTGTATGATAATACAAATGATAATCAATCTGCCAAATGATATGATTGGTGCACGTTTACTATAATAAAACAATGCAACATTATAAAAAGTGCTATATTGGTGCTATAAATAAACTTGGCTTAATACACACATTATTACATTAAACATGATTTTAATTGAGTAATATTCTGATATAAATCAATATTCTTCACTGTGAATGATTGTTAGTCACGTGTTGTGATGTCATACTCACATATGTAATAATACTCGCGGCCCGGTCGAAACTCGAAGCCCAGAGAGAACGGCGTGAAGAGCTGAAACTTCTCGGAGAACTTGAGCGGACCGTTGGGCGAGTGCGGTCGGTTACACTCCCAGCGCTTGAAACCTTTGGCCGTGTGATCACACGTGCTGTAACCGTCATAGTTCACCATGTAGAGCACGTAACGCTCCGTCCTCTCCTCCGGCACAGAGTCCTCGTAGTGCGGGCAGAACACGTCCAGATAGTCATTTATACAGACGTCGATGTGATAGTCTCCACGCTGAAACCTGCAGACGACACGCGGATCATGAGCGTGAATAAATGATGAGAGAATCGGTACATTTGATCACTTGGACACGAACCAAATTCTGCTCATAAATGGCACCGAGCAGGTTGAGATCACGCAGGAAAAACACGCGTGTGATTCTAAACACTCATCGATCTCACGTAAAACACGAGAAACATTCATCACTGCAGAAACTGACATCATGTGTTTATAGACGAGACCGAACGACTGGCAACTGTTCATCTCCTTATTTGAGCAAACGGACAACATGATGCTTACAGTACAGCTAATATTCTACAAACATGATACCACAGTAAGAGATAAAGACTCCGTCACCGACACGTTCTCTAGAAACATTCTCCACCTTCATATTCCAAACTTTAAACAAATGAATAAACAGCCTCATCCGCTGCTAAACAGACTTTTGTCAGCCAGGTTCATGTTTTCCTGATTTGTCTTGATGTGACAGAATGCTTTCATTGGAATTCTCCACTCGTGCCACGTTTCTAGAAAACAATCCTTTTCCTCACGTCATCCAAACGTGACGTGCAATGTTTCTAAAGCGTCTCTCGTGTGACAGTGTGATATAACAGCAGAGCTCAAATAAATCACAGGGTCACACGGGCAGAAAACAGAAAGATGGGATGGTGAAGGCCAAACACACTGAACAACAAACGCTTTTACACCACAAAAAATGACATTCTTACTAAGCATTTTTGTCCTTTTTTATGGTAAAAACAAGCAAAAAATCTGTCCATTGGGTGAGAAAAATAAACTTGAATTTAGTTTGACCTTTTTCTCAAGTTTATTTTATTTGTGTGTGTGCGTGCGTACATGTGTGAGTGCGTGTGTGTGTGCGCGTACATGTGTGTGTGTGCGCATGTGTGAGTGCGTGTGTGCGTACATGTGTGAGTGTGTGTGTGCGTACATGTGTGAGTGCGTGTGTGCGTACATGTGTGAGTGTGTGTGTGCATACATGTGTGAGTGCGTGTGTGCGTGCATGTGTGCGTACATGTGTGAGTGTGTGTGTGCGTGCATGTGTGCGTACATGTGTGAGTGTGTGTGTGCGTACATGTGTGAGTGTGTGTGTGCGTACATGTGTGAGTGCGTGTGCGCGCGCGTGTGTGCGTACATGTGTGAGTGCGTGTGTGCATCAGAGGTGGGTAGTAACGCGCTACATTTACTTCGTTACATTTACTTGAGTAACATTTTGGAAAATATGTACTTTTTAAGTAAAATTAAAAGTGTGTACTTTTACTCTTACTTGAGTAAATTTCTAATAGAAATCTGTACTTTTACTTCGTTACATAACTTACATTGCGTGACGTTCCTTCGTTCCTTCATTTTAAAATATGCTTTTTTAAACGCGTTGTTTATTTCAAGGTTGTCGTCTCCTTTTACGGGCATTCCCGAGTGATCGATTCTTTTGAGTCGATTCTTTTGAAAGCATTAATTGAACAATGGGCAAAACCATTTGAACAGGCTAATGAATCAGTTCAAATGATTTGTTCAGTTCGCAGCGCGATCGGAATCATCTGAAGCAGGATTACTCACTCCTCGTAGCGCGAAATTTAAGAACACGCAGAACACAAAGAGCGTTGGATGAAGTGGATATTAATCTATATCTATACAATCAAAACTGCAAATGTGTCATATTGTTTGCCAGCGATGATAAATGCCCGCCATATTGCGCGCACCCGCGCGACCTGTTCGTCAGACACAGCAACATGCGCGTTACCTGTCAGACACAGAGACGTGGGCTTGCAGAAATATACATTTGAAGAACAGAAGGAAGAAAACGTGTTGATGGGCGTGTGGTTCACTGTTTACTGTTTGTTTACAAGTAAGAGCGTTTCACAACACACACGTGACACAACACCAGAAAACATGAAATTTGTTCAAAAATGTGTATGTGTATTTCATTTAAGAGAGCACTGCAGATGTTCTAGTCAGTGGTCTTCACTATTTTTTTCATGAGAGCCACAATAATAGCACAAAGTCAATAGGGGAGCCACGGTTTTTTCCCCGAGCCAAATCCACGCGATCTCAAAAGAAGCCTCGGTTAAACGTTCAGCTGTAGAAGTTGTCACGTGTATGAGCCTTTGTTGTCCATAAAGAGAGGAAGAAAGCTGTTCTATTTTTCTTTTCCTCATTTCACTTCCAGGCGGGTAACTTTTATTGAAATTTGGATGCGTTGTTTGGAAATGGCGCTCCAAATTACTGCGCTTGAAACCAGAGCGGGTTTGTTTGCATAGTAAACACAAAGGGTTCGATCCGTGGAGAACAAATAAAAATTCATCTGTCCACTTTTCTTGAAATTTTCTATGCTCATCTTGTATGATTCGTACCTTTCTCTTTTTAGCAGGTGCTGACTAGCCACAAACTCCGTCTCCGTCATCTTTCTGTTGATTTGCGGTTGTTGCATGCTCCGAATCTTTAGTTCCCTCTTTTGTCACCGTCACATTGCTTTGTTGCTGTACTTGGTGCACGACATTGTTTGATAAGAAATCGATCCATTTGTAGTCCGTGTATAACACAAGCTAACTAGCATGAAATGTTGGAAATAGCAGTAGCTAACGTCCAGTGTTAAGAGCTGGAAAGAGCGCCAAAAACCGGCAGCTGCGCAGTCAGTCAGTGTAACGTTAATGGACGTAACGGGAGAGAGAGTATCTTTTTTTATAAGTCTATATTTTCATATTTTATTCCGCTTTTTTTGGTACTTTTATATAAATGATTTGTATAGAGCAGACACAGAATTTTCTAATGGGTTATGTCTCGCTTATTTTTTATGTTTTTTTATGAATTATCTATTTTGATTGCGTGATCATTTCACCATATGTACTGCCATGCGAGCCATGAATTAAAGCTTGGCGAGCCGCTGCAATGAGTAACACTGTCTAGATCATCTTAGTTCAATGCTTTAGTTTGACATGGTCTATTATTCTAAATAAGTTGTGTAAACTACATTGACATCAGGACTAGATGAAATTTACAGAAATGCTGTCTCTTCTGTGTTTGTCTATTCTTTAGTCTCTCTAGTATATTGCAAAGATATCTGCTTATGATAATTAAAAATATTGATTAAAATGTAATATTAAAATATTGGCGTTAATATTATTTTATGTAGTAGGCCTATATAATCAGATACAAAGTAACTAAGTAACTAGCTACTTGAGTAGTTTTTTCATTGCATACTTTTTTACTTTTACTCAGTAATTTTTAAAATAGTGACTTTTACTTGGTAACAATTTCTCTGGTTACTTGTACTTTTACTTGAGTAAAGATTTTGGCTACTCTACCCACCTCTGATTATAATAGATCTGTGTGGAGTTTGTGTACCCATCTGGCTTTTATTGACTCTTTTCTTTAATAAGTCAATGAGCTGGAACACTTTCAGGCGTGAGGAACAAAAGCTAAGCTCTTTAGCGAGCGGGTTACACAGGTACCGTCACACAGAGTCACACAGGTTAACTCAATGGATATGATGTGAATAATTTCAATCACATCAAGGTATTTATTTAGCGTGTGCCCAACGTCTTGCTTTTTCTCATTACTGCTCAGTGTGTGTGTGTGTGTGTGTGGTGTGCTGCTGTGCTGTATGCTGTGTGTGTGTGTAGTGTGTGAGTGTGTGTGTGCGTGTGTACATGTGTGAGTGCGTGTGTCGTGTGTACATGTGTGTGTACATGTGTGAGTGTGCGTACGTGTGGTGCAGTGTGCTGTACATGTGTGAGTGTGTGTGTGTGTGACATGTGTGAGTGTGTGTACAGTGGCATGTGTGTGGGTACATGTGTGAGTGCGTGTGGCTGTCAGAGTCGTGTGTGCGTACATGTGTGTGTGCGTGTGTGTACATGTGTGAGTGCGTGTGCGTGTGTACATGTGTGTGTACATGTGTGTGTGCGTACATGTGTGAGTGCGTGTGTGTACATGTGTGAGTGTGTGTGTGTGTGTACATGTGTGAGTGCGTGTGTACATGTGTGTGTACATGTGTGTGTGCGTGTGTGTACATGTGTGAGTGCGTGTGTGTGTGTACATGTGTGAGTGCGTGTGTGTGTGTACATGTGTGTGTACATGTGTGTGTGTGTACATGTGTGAGTGCGTGTGCAGAAAACATTAGAGCATGGACTGAGCATTCCATCAAGTGAATTAAGCCAGTTAATAATGTTCTCCTTCATTACAGAACGCTTCACTACCCCTCCTCACCCCCAGCATGAGCCCATGATGAAACTGTAAATGGTGTGTGGGGTGTAAAGAGAGTGGATGAACGGTTGCCGCCCAACAATTAACACATGAGCAGCTTTATCAGTGTTGTTAGGTGAACGCCACACCTCAGTGCTTCTCTTTAATTGATCATAAACAGAGCATTTATGTTCAAGAATGAGATTTAACCAGAAATAAGACTACAATAGAGTTCTACTTGTTAATGCATTGACTAACATGAACTACAAATAAACAACATATTTTACAGCATTTATTCATCTTTGTGTCAACTAACACTTTAGCTTTTCATTTTAAATGACTGTTAAATGATGAAATGAATCAATGCTGTGGTAGATGTGCTGTCATCATTTGTAGTTGTCTTAAGTAAGAAATAGAATGGTATTGTAAAAGTCACTAAATGACTACATGAGGTCATGATGAGGTGATAGGCTGAAGGTTTATCTTATTCTGCCGTCTGGACGTGCTGTCCATCTACAGTTGATCAAGATGACCTTGAGAGCAGAACAGAAATGTATGAGGTACGATGAAATGTTACTGGACAGGACAGAAAAACTGTGAGACTGAGAGAACAATCCCCTGAAATAGCACTGATGTCTCAAATCTTCTAACATT
Organism: Triplophysa rosa; assembly: GCF_024868665.1. Taxonomy (NCBI): domain Eukaryota; kingdom Metazoa; phylum Chordata; class Actinopteri; order Cypriniformes; family Nemacheilidae; genus Triplophysa; species Triplophysa rosa. The sequence goes on from NC_079906.1 coordinate 22,966,136, forward strand.
AGTAATATATTACTATATCATTTGTTGTTGTTATTGAAGTATGAATATATGAATAGGATAATCACCCCTTGAATCAACCGTAGTTATTCAAACAGAAAAACAGCAGACTGAGGTTTCAAACGGTCTTGTTTCTCAGCCTTGAAATATCTTTCACTTCATAAACACACGCGTCAATGGACTGAAAGAACTTGTGGTCCTTTGGGAATTTTATAAACACTATTTGGTCTTCCATAAATCAATACTGCAAGCTTTTTACACAACCAATATTCATTCAAACGATATTATGCCAACAGAAAGATTGTTGAAAATGAATATGAGTGTTTTATGGAGGAGAGAGAACACAGATGCTGTTTCAGTTTTATTAGGAAGGGTTTTTAAAGTCTATAGGGGGACTTTAATCTGTTTTTATTTGTTATTGATAGAACACATTCTCTCCATAAGTTGTACATTCACACACTGATTTCGAGAAACCTCCTGACATTTGTGGGACTTTACATTCGTCATCTATCTCTGGTTTTCCACAAGAAATATCGTCCCGTACCAACATTCTGTCTCTTCAGTTTTACGTCTTAATTTAGCAAAGAAGTACATTCAGCAAAACGCAACAGCACAAACAAATCAACGAGATTAAATGAAGAGCCATTTAAGTCTCATGTGTGTCTCAGATATTTTTCCTGAGAAAAAGAGTCATGAGCGTTTGAGAAGAGACGTCAACAATGTGTCAATCTGAGCTCAGATCTGCAACGAGGAGAGCGAGAAAACATCTCAGACTAAAGTGATGCTTACAGTCAATCTCAATCTCCTGAGCTTTGAAAGAGAAACCTGCGAGCATTAACATTCTCCTCTGGTTGTTCTCATTTTCTGTGGGAATCTAACCCGGGTCACAGATGTAAAGTCGACTGTGGACAGTGGATTATTTGTCAGTGTTGTTTCCAGACGCTTCAGTGTCTGTCTGCTGGATGTTCTGGTTATTTCAGAGGGAACGGACGACAGGATCATTGTGATCCAGACACATCGTTCTTATGCTTCAGCTCTGCAATCACAGAGTTGACATCATTCATTAACCTCTGATTATAAACCCTGAAGACGTGATGACATCACTGTTTTAACTCCGCTCTGAACTCTTCTACATTGTGTTTGTGAAGTGTGTGTGTGTGTGTGTGTGTGTGTGTGCATCTCTTAAACGCTCGATTTCATAACAATCACACACAGCTGCATGAGCTCGAGCTCAATAAAGATCCATCAGACAGCAGAATGACTGTGACCCGTCGACCGGAGCGAAAAGAGTCAGAGAGACTCTGTGATGAGAGCCGACTGCATCTCTCCAGCCTTCTGCTCTCACTGATGCTTGACTGACACACACACACACACACACACACACTGAGACACACACACGCACACACACACACACACACACTGAGACACACACACGCACGCACGCACACACACACACACACGCTTTCGTTGACTATCCCCGTGGGGACAGTCCATAGGCGTAATGTTTTTATACTGTACAAACTGTATATTCTATCCCCTATCCCTAACCCTATCCCTAAACCTAAAGATCATAGAACACTTTTTGCATTTTTAGATTTGTAAAAAATATTGTTCTGTACAATTTATAAGCTTTTGTGCCCATGAGGACCTCAACTTTGGTCCCCACGGTGACACGAGTCCCCATGTGTTGGTGTGTATTCAGGTTTGGGTCCCCACCGGGATATACAAACATGAACACACACACACACACACACACCGAGACAAACACACACACACTGAGACACACACACGCATGCACTCATATGTGTTTTGCACAGACCGTGAAAGGTTTATTACATGGGTGTTTAGCAAATAAATCAATGTTTATGAAATATTGATTTGAGTGTGCTTGATATTTCATGAGAATGCAGAGAGAGTGTGGAGTGAGACGAGAGATGATGTAGGAAATCACTTCAGAACAACACATAATAAAACTGTTAAGTGATCAATATACTCAAATATCTGCGAGAACATGACAGTGTTCACACACATCACACACAACACACATGACCATCACACAGAATCATGCTGAACAAACACTGTCCTCGTGAGACAGAAAACATCTCAACACATTTCTAAAGCATGAGATCCTTTTACAGCGAGAGAAATTCATCTTTTACTGACATCATTCTTAGTGTTGATGCTTCATACATTCTCGTTTCCTCTTTTCCAAAGAAAATTAACCTCGTCATTTCAAATACCAGCACAATATACAAACGCGTTGTGTTTTTAAATGGAGGTTTTGTGTGTTACGGTACTTTATCGTCAGCAAACTACAGAAAAGTTGTAGGTTGTTCTCAAACAGTTGCTCTGTTCCCCGAGGACCACTATAGCTAGCAGGAATTCGGAAGTCCACGACAGCCCCCTTCCCATAAAACCCTGCGGGAGGTTTGACAGAAGTCGTCAACAGCTTGTCTTTATATTCCACAGAAGTCCACCTGCTCTCATTTCAAGCTCTCCACTCGATATGAGAAACAGCTGCTTCAATAAAACCTCCTCGTGTGTCAGCACAGGTAATATAACGTTCTCATGACAACATCAGCTGGATTTCCATCCCTGAGGACTGAGAGACCGTTTAACATGTGCAGCGCACGTGTGATAATCTCACCGCCAACAGACACCAGGTTCTACTTTTGGAAAAGAATGCGTGCAAACTATCCAGAACGTTCTGGAGGCGTCCGAGATTCTCCAGGACACCAAATAAAAACAAGGCTGCATTCCAGTCCATTCACTATCTGTACCTCACTGTGTAGGATGAGTGTTACCCAAATCATAGCTAAATTACATTCACGCTTATTCATTTTGCAGACAGTTTTATCCAAAGCAACTTACAAATCAGAGAGCTTTCAACATTACATTTTGTCAGAGCCAACGATAAATCTACACAGCTGTTTATATAATATCGTTAGAACTAAATACATTCAGCTATCAACAAATGAAGAGTTTGGTTCCAAAACACCATAAACGTTCCCGCCAAAATCAGTTTTGTATCAGGTCGATATTGAAAAGTCACTTTTTAATTTTACGCAAAATGTGATATCCGCCGTGTTATTGTGTCATGTTTTCTCCCTTTCTTTCCAAAGCGCAGTATAGGCCAGTGTCACTTCTCTGCAGAACGCGATATATGAGCTCAACCAATCACAGCACAGCATTCCACGCGCTGTAAACAGTAATGGCGGCGGCTCCTAGTTTCCCTGATCTACTTTCTACTTTGTGTTCAACAAACAAACAAAAAAAGAATCATTTTGATGGCATTGATGAACCTGTGCTGGTGTCTGCGGCGGGGAAGAACCGTAAGCCATCGAAATCTAATCATTTACGCGAGAGATTAAGAAGACGAGGCAGTAATTTGTAGCGTTAAAGATGACCCGTTGAATTCATTTCAGGAGCGATGACTGACTGAACGTGTTTTTAGTCCAGTGCCTGTGTGTAAGATTAGTATTGTATTGAGTTCAACTCACTTTGTTATCCGTTTTTATCATAAATCTTTTCAAATCAAAATCTGGATTTGAATTTTTTATGTTACTAGAACCTAAAGAAAATAGTGGTTTTCATCTTGCCACTTTCTTTGTAAAGAAAACACATTTTTACTCAAATAATTATAATGGATTTATAGCGTTTTGGAACCAAACTCTTTAAATCATTTTCCCCCCAAAAATGAAAATTCTGTCATCATTTTCTCACCCTCACATTGTTTCAAACCTGCGTAAATGTCTTTGTTCTGCTAAACACAAGGGAAGATATTTTAAGAATGTTTGTAACCAAACAGATCTCATCCCCATTGACTCCCATAGTATTTATTTTCCCTACTATGGCAGTGAATGTGGGATGAAAACTACTTGGTTACTAACATTCTCTTACTAATATCTTCCTTTGTATTCATCAGAACAAAGACATTTACGCAGGTTTGGAACAATCTGAGGGTGAGAAAATGATGACTTGGGTGAACTGTCCCTTTAAATGTACCATCTTAAAAGCATTAAATGTAAAAAGTAATTTAGCAAGATGACAACACTAAAACACAAATGCAAAATGTGTGCAACCAAAGTATTTTATATTATTAGCAATGAAAAGTACACTCTTACTGCAAACTTAAAAGATCGTATAGTTCTTAATGTAGGAAATGTAATTATAAAGTCAACAAAGGTAACAGTGAAGTACATACTTGGGTGTGCAGTATGCGAAATGTGATTATGTTTGTGATGTTGCAGATGTGATCTGGTCAGAGGACACGCGTGTCAAACAGAACTCATCTCATGTGTTTGTGACTCTGGTGTGGATAAAGCGACGTGGAAACATCTGCGTTTCTGAAGCAGCGATGCGTCGGGTCTGATGTGCGCTTTCTGTCGGGTCAGAGAAAGTTCATCACATTTACTGCTGATTAAAATCAACAGGTCATCCGTCACAAACCTCCTCACCTCCGGCTGTGAGCGCAGGTTTATTTTATAAAGACCACAAACGGATGGACGCAGTGTAAACTCGCCTCCATCTCTATTAATATGTTTAGACAATATATTCATTATTTCCCCGCAGGAACGACGTTTACTGGGATAACAGAAATGAGAACATAAACTTCAAATCACGGTTCTTACGTTTGTCTTTTTCCAGCATTTGTTTTGCTGTCTCGCACGCTCACGTCATTCCAGTTTAGGGACGGTTACGTTTATTTTATCCGGTCAAAAAAGACGAATATTTCCTTTTACAGATCGTTTAAGACAATTAACTTCCATGTGAACCGTCAAACACATTCAGACACATAAAATCAATCTGGAGAGTTTTATTCCTGAAGTTATGAAACTGAAGTTACGATGAATAAAACGGACACGGTCTGTGTAACGCTTCACAATTCAATTTTCAGACAATAAAATGCAAACGCAAAAATGAAAAATTGAATAAAAATGTCTGGGTTTTTTTGGTCATTATTTGGGGTTATTTTGTCAATGGATTCTTGTCCTTTTTTCATTTTACTTTTGCTAAATTGTGACTCAACAAATGATAATTTAAACAACTGTAAAAAGTAATACCTTAGATCTACTCAATAAAATGATGGCAACAGATTACAAGCAATTTTTTTAATTAAATACAACTTATTAGAAATGAGTAAATTTCTTAAAAGTTACACAATAAAATTGAGTAAATGCAAATTGTGACATACTAAAATTGACTTAAGGTTCCAAGGTCTACTTAATTAAATATTAATCAAAAAGAATTATTAAATTTTAAATATTATTCAGAGAAGGTAGAATTTACCTAAAAATGATCAGACACAAAAGGTTCTGAGGTGAATTTATCTTGGTCAAAACTTTTGGAAGAAAAAGTCCATTTTAGTATGTCACAATTTGCATTTACTCAATTTTATTGTGTAACTTTTAAGCAATAAAATTGATTGACATTTACTAATTTCTAATAAGTTGTATTTAATAAGTAATTCATTACTAGTTACTAATGACATATTCAATAGTGTAGTTAGATGACTGTACAAATGACTCTCTCCAAAAAGTATTGAATTACTTATTACTAATTACTTTCTATATCCTACATCAACCTTGATTAGTTCAGTGATTCAATGATAGACATGAAACGACTCTTTTAATTCATTCAAATAAATCATATAAAACTACATAAAGTACTCTTATTAACTGACCAAAGTATTACAAATGTGAGAATTATACATTAAAGCACTGATTCTAAAGTTTGACTTTGAATTTTGATGTCAGTTCCACTATTGCACTCGCATATATTACACACAGTATTTAGTTTGATTACATCAAAAGAAACTGTAATTAAATTACAGAAAAATAAATAAAGAGTAATCCCTTACTTTACTTTTCAAGGGAAAAGTAATTAAATTACAGTAACTTATTACTTAGTAAAGTTACACCCAACACTGTAAAACACACACACACAGATATCCACAATACGACTAACAAACACGTGTCACGTTAGCTCCGTCTGTCTCGCTCTCTTTGTCTCTCTCACGGTGACATCAGCAGAAGAGTAAAGGCATTTCAGAAATATATGACATTATGATGAAAGACACACAAGACATAAATGAGACCAGAATGAGCAAATAGCTGAGTAAAATAAAAACACCACATTTATATACAATTCAAAATAAAAGTGCTAATAAATATTTTTCATAGCGATGCCACAGAAGAAGCATTTGTTGTTCCCCAGAGAACCATTCAGTTAAGAATACTTTCTCTTTCTCTCTCTTCTGCTTTCACAGGTTCTTTGTTAAAGTGGTTCTTGTGTATCAGGAAGGTTCTGTGGATGTTCGATGTTTTTTAATGGAGCCATACAGTGAAAATGGTTCTTCTTTGGCATCATTTAGCACCTGTATGTGAAGAGTGTAGTGAGACGCCAGTCGTCTTCTGCTCTGATGACACCTCAGATAATCTGCATGATCTGTGCAACTGCAAACACACCGCAGAGAAGGAATGACACGACCCGTCCGTCTCCGCGTGGTTTCGCTGGGATGTTTTGAGTAACAGCAAAAGATAACGCTGATTTACAGTAATAACAGAACTCGTGTCGTTCTAATGCAGCAAAGCATTTCTGTATTCATCTTGAAAGATTATTCATGAAAGATTGATTATTTTGATTGGCAGCTCTTTAACCCTCATATTGTTTTTAGAATTGTGTTCATTGTTAATTCTGTTATTGTGCATTTAAACGCCACATCGATCGTCGTGAACAAATACAAACAAACCGTGTCTCTTGAATAAACCGCCTGAAAAACAGCAAAGTGAATCAAGCTACTTTCTGTGAGTCCTAATTCAGGCTGTGCAAGACTCGTCAAACACCGGCTGTCTCTCATTCATGCACAAGCATTGAAATCAATACCGGCCCGAGACAATTAAGATAACTGAATCTCCACGCGACTGAAGGACATTTTCTCCTTTCACGAAAAAAGACAAAAACAAGGCGAATAAATGACGCACGCAGCACCTTTAAACCTCGACCACATGGTTTACTAACGTTGCTTAAAACGCACTTCTATATCCAGAATTGAAAAGCACTCTGATGATTCTCCGGGTCGCAGCCGGTCGGCCGAAGGAATGAATTCTGTCCTGTCAATTAGGATTTGACATGTGTGGCAGGTCTGTGACCTCTGACCCCGGCGGTCCGATCTCATGCTGTAAAGCCGGCGTTCATGAGCAACTGAATGAAGAATGGAGTCAGAAGCAGAGGTCAGACTCCCGTGGAGGAGATGCCAAAGTCACGGGTGAATGTGAACGTGCTCAGACAGCTTCTCTCTCTCTAACGTCTAATTAGAGGAAAAATAAAATACATAACAGACATTTCAAATAAATATGCACTGGGGTGAGCAGTAAAGTTTTAGATATGAAACGCTGAGTCTGAATGTGTTTGGAGGAATATCAATGAGGGCAACGCCAGCATGAAGAAGAATGTAAGATGAGTCTAAAGACGCTCCGCTACAGCAATATTTACAGTCTGACTGTCAGTGTTATGAACGTAAGTCTGTTGTGTACATTAGTCCTGAAGTTATGATTATAAATCACAAACTTCTTAAAGAAAACCTGCATGAAAGAACAAGACAAACATAGAAACATATCAAATATAAACAGAACCGTTCATGGAAACATCATGAACTGCTGTTAGAGTAAATATTAGATTGAAGACTCCACCTCCACTCCCTAAACCAAAATATTCTGCTTATATATCCTCAAAACAATTGAAATCATCATTTAGTTTGATTCATAATGAATCTCTGTTATTGGGAAGCCACGCTCTTAAAAATAAAGGGGCTTGTTCACAGCGATGCCATTGAAGAAGCATTTTTGGTTCCACAAAGAACCGTTCTTTAAAGCAGGGGTTTCCGAAGTGGGGTCGGGACCCCCGGGGTCACAAGATGATTTCCAGAAATCCTTTTTTGTATTATTAGTAATATCCTATTTAATCAACAAGTGTAACAAAACATCAAAATATTAGTGAAGTTAAAATAAAACCCTGCGAATAAAAAGCCATCAGCCTCCCCCTGGATCGGGACCCCTGAGGTGATGACGTCACATCAGCGACCGCATTAGGTGCAGCAAGTCCATTCACAGCACCACGTTAAACAGTCCCTTGTGCACGCAGATTATTCTTCAGGCTTGAAGTTTAGGATCTTTTTATTTGTCGAAATGAAACGTTGATTAATATCCACCAAAGACAAAGCAGAGTGCGCATTTGCGCGCAATGGGCCTCATTCATGAAACACGAGCGGAACAATTTTTTGTGTAAATCGTTCGTAAAGTCGTTTTGATGTAAATTTTCGGATTCATGACAATGTTCGTATTTTCAAAATGTTAGTTGGTACGAGACTAATGTACGCCTGCTCCATACCACGTGTAAATAGTGCGTAAAACTGCACGTCACGTTCTATATTATTTTAGACAAACTGATGACACTGCATTTTGATGCACTATGTATCCTAATGATATTTCACGAGTTATTTTGTCCTGTCTTTTATCATGTTTTACTTGATACGATCTGATGTTTACAAAGTATTTGTGAATCCGGAGGAAAGTTTTCAGGAAGGTCTGTTTTACGCCCAAATTACTTGGAATTTACTCATATATTTACGAATGTTTCATGAATGAGGCCCAATGTTTGTATACTTTACCCACCTCCGAGTATAGTGGGGGTCTCAGTCCCTGGCACTGTTATTTTGGGGGTCGCGGGCTGAAAAGTTTGGGTGCTTTAGAGAACCATCTCTTTCTTACTTTTTTATAATCTAAAGAAGCTTTTTTCATCACAAGGAACCTTTTGTGAAACAGAAAGGTTCTTCAGATGTTAAAGGTTTGACTTTACAACTTTCTTCTATTGTCACAATAGGCCTTTACAGCTATTCACAATGACAAACACGTTTATAACGTTTAACACTTTTCAAAAATACACAAAACATTTTCTTTCTTTTATCTATTCCGGACATGTTTGTGACAGGTTTGGTGATTTGAACGGTCCATTTCTCTCATCGCTCTCCATGTGTGTATAATTCACAGCGATGTGATGTTGTTTTGTTATTGTGTCGGACATTTGCTTGAACAAGTTTCACACCCCCATAATTCCACAGTGTAAGTGATGTGCTCATCACACCCTCATATCTTCAGAGCACACGGCAGGTTTATCATTTGACCCGTTTACTCAGAATGAGACTTCTGGAGGTCGGCTCGGGTCAGGTTGGCTGTAAATCCAGGATGATAATCATTAGGGTTTGGTTTAAAATAAAAGATGAACCAGGTTCAGGGCGAGAGAGACTAAACATAGCGGCGCTGACAGGACGTCCGGCCTCTGGTTGTCCACAGACCCCTGCAGCTGTTGTGTAAAACTCCCGCTGGCTCTCGGCAGGGCCTGTCAGAGGTTCTGCTCGCTCACAGCGGGTCTGAAGAAACATCAGCTGAATGCTTCACGCGCGCCCCCATTACCACCCAGCGGGGGCCGTCTTCACCAGCTCATTGGCCGCCACGTCCGTGTCATGTTTGGAGCGTCTGAGCGAACGGCACGTTATTGGCGGAGGCAAATATAGCCCGGCACATCTCAACAGGCATGACTTATGGGGGTTTGGTTTACCTGCAGGTGTTTCTGCTTCAGAGGGGCGTAAATCACAGAGTGGTTTGTCCAATCAGCACTTGATTTATTTGGTAGCAGGAGCTTTAGCTGACAGAGAACGGCTGACGGTTAATTCTAGAGGTCTCATAAACATCAGTCTGAAATGACCCGTCTCTCTCTCTCTCTCTCTCTCTCTCTCTCGCTCTCGCTCTCGCTCTCTCTCTCTCTCTCGCTCTCGCTCTCGCTCTCGCTCTCGCTCTCGCTCTCGCTCTCTCTCTCTCTCGCTCTCGCTCTCGCTCTCGCTCTCGCTCTCTCTCTCTCTCTCTCTCTCGCTCTCTCTCTCTCTCTCTCTCTCTCTCTCTCTCTCTCTCTCTCTCTCGCTCTCTCTCTCTCTCTCTCTCTCTCTCTCTCTCTC
>NC_079906.1:22976851-23030787 GCF_024868665.1 Triplophysa rosa
AAACTGATGACCCAATCAGTAAGTGAATGTGGGCAAACACGTTTATGACCTAACAGACACTCCATAACCTCTAATGATGTCACACAAATATAAACTTCATGAGACCTCACACAGAATGTTTCTCTCAGTGACATGTAAAGCAAATTTACTATCATTTATCCTGTGGTTTTATTGTTTACTTGATGTTCTTAATAGGCATGCACTGAATGTTCGGCCGAAAACAGCAAAAACCGCAAGTTCGTAAATTTCCGAATGAAAGCGTCTTTACCGGTCGGTAACTTTACTTCAGATGGACAGAAAGATGAATTATTAAAGCACTGATAACATCATTCATCTTTCTGATCATTAGTGTACATACTGACAAAGAGACAGTGATGAACACCACCAGAAATACATCAACACACACACGCATGCACGCATGCACACACACGCACACACACGCATGCACGCACGCACACACACACACGCATGCACGCACACACGCATGCACGCACACACACATGCATGCACACGCGCATGCACGCACACACACACACGCACTCACACACGCATACACGCACTCACACACGCTTTTATCCCTTACCCCTAACCCAACCCCTAAACTGTTATCGTTATGTACATTTATAAGCTTTTGTGCCCATGAGGACCTCAATTTTGGTCCCCACGGTGACACGAGTCCCCATGTGTTGGTGTGTATTCAGGTTTAGGTCCAGACACACACACGCACATATACACGCACACACACACACACACACACACACGCACATATACACGCACGCACGCACGCACACACACGCACATATACACGTGCGCACGCACACACACACACATACATACACGCGTGTGCGCACACACACACACACGTGCGCACACACACATACACAACCTTGTTTCCAGGGTTGCTCTGCAGTTTCTAAGGTCGTCTGGTAGCTAGAGTTCACCTGAATCCATAACACACACACATGCGCACACACAATAATGACATCACAATCTCATGTACGTGTTAACTGAGTTACACAAACAGTTCCTAACCTGCTGTCCAGTTTGTGGTTTGTTTCAATCTGTGATAACAACTATAAACAGACAAATGTGTGATGTTGACTTTATTAAACACTGATAACAGACACTGAAGGGATTAAACCAGCAGGTGAAGACACACATACACACACACACAGGGAATCAGTGTGGTCTGGCAGCTGCTGTTTGTTGGAGATTAACCCATCTATCTTATATTTACCCGTCAAAAATAATAATACAGGATTTTCACACGAGAAGCTCTTTGAAGGAGTATGTACTACAGACACCTGACACACAGTTTAGTGTTATCATCTCCATTCAGACCGTACACACACCATCAGACATCTGATGTCTTACAGAAAATAATCATACTTCAAGACCATTTCTTTAAGTATTCTTACATTACAAGTATACTAATATTAATGTAAATGAAATTTCAAAACTACTTGGGACTAAATTATACCACAATTTAGTTTATGAAGGTGTACACTAGGTCAAACTGTAGTAAACAATGAGCACTGTGTTTTTAGTTTGTGCCGCAACACAACTACAAGTGAACTTAACTGCATACAGTTTACTATGAAATATATCAGATCAAAAGGTTTTTATAGGATACTTCTTTAGTATATCTCCATAAAAAGATACAAGTACAAGTATACACCAAATAGACTTTTCTTTCAGTTGAAGTCAGGTATACTCAAGTGCCCAGTACATAGACATTAGTACACTTCTTATTTTTAGTGGAAAAGAAGAACACGGCTAGCACACTTGAATGAGCGTCTTTGTTGTAAGGCAGGTGAGCCTGAAGCTGTTTGGATGACTGTTCCCCGACCGTCTGCATTCCCAAATCATCTCAAACCATTCAACTGCTCCAATGTGAACCCAGACATTTGAAAGAGGAAGCTGCCATCAAGGTTTATTTTCTCTGAAATAATGTTAACCGAAGGATAAATTCACCTTGACCTTCATCCGCAGCGCTCTCACGCTGATGCAGTGGTGAGAAATCAGTTCGGAGCGAGCGGGAAGCGTTTTGGCAGGTGTTGAAATGTGGGCCGCGGTCCTTGTGGACGCGTAAGCCTCGGTCGGCCAGAATACGAGAACGCGGCGTAGTTTTTACGGGCAAAGCAATAAACCTCCACCCCAGCTGTCCGACCGCTGCGCTCACATCACATTCCGTCCCACAATCCTCTCCAGCGAGGTGCGTGTGGATTCAATTCAAGCGTGAAGGAGCCACTGTGCTCCGTATGTCCACCGAACACGACGAGCGCTCGCCTCACAATCCCTGCAGCGTATCAGATGATCCAGCGTCTTCAAGTCAAACTTCCGAAATCACCGAAACGGAATATTCAAGATGAAAAACATGAAGTGGGCTTTCATTTGATCCGTGGGGGAATTAACAGGACTTTGAGGAGTGGGCGTCCTACACCGAAGAAGAGATTTTGACAGGAGATTATATAACATACGAACAGAACACGTGTGCGCTTCAAGCGGTTCTTACATTTCTTCATACATTAAGAATAAACGTTCACCACCAGCTCTTCACCAAAACAGATTTCACACAAACATTCATGCGTACAGATGCTCACTGAATGAGACGCGATGTAGAATGTTAAATCAAAGTACAAGATTATTTATGAACTTTTTCATTTCTCTGTTGAAGTTTTGATCTTCGAACAAGACATGAGACATCTGACACACTTCAATATTTCTGTCTTCAAACAACACCAGTTGTCCCATGAGAAAGAACATTTGCGTGTGAAATCTCTTTAACATTTCACTTGTTTCTCCAACATAAAACTGAAATGAAATGGAAAGCGAGACAAAGACTCACACGCGTCTCGTCCAGAGCTTCAGAGCTCGCTCATGTCTAAAACTGTGCTCACGTTTGCCAACATACCCAAAACTACAATCAAACGTCAGCAATCTCAATATGAACTCATATTGACTCAATTCCTTCCCGAGATAAACACCTCTGGACTCTTTCTGCACGTTTCTTTTTCTTTAAATGGGTCATACGGCGTGAACACGTGTTGTTCTGTGTCTTTGGTGTGTTATAAGTCGCTCATGCATGTATTAGACGTGTGTAATTGCAGAAATGAAAGTGTGGGAACAAAAGAGTCGTTCTATGTAAAAGCGAACACTCACCCAGACCTGCCTGAAACGCCTCGTGTAGCCACACCCCCACAAATCTACATCAGTTGGTGGTCTGATTTGACTGAGACCGCCCAAATGTAGACGCAAGTAAGGTGGGCGTACCTGTCAGTACAATTGAAGAGGAACCTGATGTTCCAAATATGGTCAGAGGCGTTACATTTCCCTCACACGCTTGCAGTTTTCCACCAATCACTACTCACTGGTGAACTGGCCAATCACAGCACACCTCGCTTTTCAGAGCCATGAGCTTTTTTAAACATCTGCGTGTTTCAGAGAGGCGGAGCAAAGAGGAGATACAAACATGCACGGTGTGTGGAAAATACAGTGTTTTTCAACCTTGAATCCCATAATATTCCTTTCAGCCGTGTCATATGACCCCTTTAAGAAAAACATGAGAAAGTTGGAACTCAGTAAACTTTGGAGATGAGTGACAATCAGAATTGAGATGTAAAAGAGCAACGTCTGAGCAATAGGGTTTTCCTCTGAGGGTCCTCGTACCAAAACAAGCATTTATGAAGTAAGTGTGAAGCGTCTCGAGGGAGTGACTGTCAGCGTCTTGTGTTGTGTTTGTGTTCTGTCAAGGACACACAGCTGGAGCAAAAGAAATGTGTCATTGTGTGTCAGTCTTCACACATCTATTCATGTCCAACAGAGACAGACCAAAGAAAGCACGCGTTACTGAACAATGTTTTCACTTCTCAACAAAGACTCACATTCACCTACAGCTGTAATGTCTGACACAACATTTATATTGACCTGCATACAGTGTTGGGCAAGTTACTCTGAAAAAGTAATTCATTACTAGTTACTAATGACATATTCAATAGTGTAATTAGATGACTGTCGAAAAAGTATTTATTTACTTATTATTAATGACTTTCTATATCCTACATCAACCTTGATTAGTTCAGTGATTCAAGGATAGACTTGAAACGACTCTTTTAATTCATTTAAATAAATCATATTAAACTGCATAAAGTACTCTTATTAACTGACCAAAGTATTACAAATGTGAGAATCATACATTAAAGCACAGATTCTAAAGTTCGACTGTCAACTCCATTATTGCACACATGTATATTACGCACAGTATTTAGTTGAATTACTTCAGAAGTAACTAATTAAATTACAGAAAAAGTAAGAGTAAACCCTTACTTTACTTTTTCAAGGGGAAAGTAATTTAATTACAGTAACTCATTACTTAGTAACTAGTTACACCCAACACTGCCTGCATATGAAGAGTATCATTTTTTATTTATGGTTTTTATCATGTTAGCATGTTTTTATTGTGTTAGTTAGCTGTTTTTGGAAATAAACTCTTCAAATACATTCCTATAATATTAATTCTTATTTTTTCCTATAGTGCCTTTTCATCGTCATGAAGCATTACTTTCTTATACGGATAAAAATGAAATTCTGAAACGGTTTTTTAAAATCGAATTTCAAGCAGATTCCCAGTGTCCCTACTGAGAGATATGAGTCCTACCATCACCTATCCAAAAGAAACCCGCCGGCCTCCATGAATCTCCTCACACGGTCTAAGAGAAGACAAACGCCCCACAGCCGTGTGCTTCAGGAGCTTCTGTGGTGTGAGTAACCCGCACATTCCGTCACGCTTTCCACCTCTCATCCGCTCACAGCCGGTGTGATGATTTAAAGACATCAGGTGCGGTTGTTGTTAGTACAGTAGGTGTGCGAGGTGATGATGCTGTCTGTACATTATACAGGACAGATCTGCACTGGGACTTCTGGACAAACATGAGCAGACCGCTATCGTCTCTTATCTCTGTCATGATGAGCCGGCGGACATCTGATCACACAGACGACCCTGATAAATGACAGATAATCTTCCCGCGAGGAATGAAAATCACTTCTTCGTGGACGTTGCTCGGTGGCTTTGGTCGGGGTCACTGAGTGCAGCTATGACACGTCAGAGGAGATCTGGCCCTCCCGGCTGAGCCTGGTTTCTCCCGAGGTTTTTTCTTCTCCATTATTCATCATTGGAGTTTGGGTTCCTCGCCACAGCAGAGCAGTGCAGTGTTGGCTTGCTCACCGGGAGACTGCATTTATATATTTATTTATTCATTTATTCATTAGATATTATTTATTATAATGATCTTGCTTGGTCTATAAACACCATGCACTGTGCTGTGTTTTACCTTTCTGTGTTTTTCTTATTTGCTCCTGTAAAGCTGCTTTGGAACAATGCACATTGTGAAAAGCGCTATATAAATAAAATTGAATTGAAAATTGAATTGAACTTCTGTCCTTCAAACAAGACATGTCACGTCTGGTTTATTATCTTGGTGGGGACAGTCCATAGGCGTAATGCTTTTTATACTCTACAAACCGTATATTCTATCCCCTAAACCTAAAGATCATAGAAAACTTTTTGCATTTTTAGATTTTCAAAAAATATCCTTCTGTACAATTTCTAAGCTTTGGGTCCCCTCGGTTTTGGCACGTGTCCCCACGAGTTGGTGTGTAGGTCCCCACCGGTATATAAAAACAAGGCCACACACACACACACTTTGAGCAGCAGACACAAGAGCACTTGTGCGAGTGTAAGACGGAGAGCTCTGAGTCATTATGCAGGAATGTTTTTGTTCTTTAAACTCATTTAGTGCTGGCAGAAACCCCACAGGTTCATCAAGCTCAGCAATTAAACACAAGAGACGCTCACATCCATTCAGCTTCAGGCTCCTGCGCAAGAAACAAGCACACATCTCTAAAGCGGCCCAAACAATGTTTAGAGGACCTCTCGGGAGAGAGAGATGCTCGCTGAATGCCATAATGGAAACTCGGTGCTCTGCCATCTTGCCCTAACACTACAAAACTCCATCAAATTAAAGATCCCTTCCGCCCGAGGAGCCATTAATATTTATAACAGCAGACGCATGGAAAGAAAACAATTCAATTTAAACACAAGCAAAAGGCCAAAGAAGAAGAGAGAAGAGTGAATGAGCATAAAGACAAACGGTCAGGACGCTCATTTGTGCGTTATATCTAATAAGAGAGAGAAGACGCAGCAGTTCTCCTGAGAACCAATTATCAGACCTGCACGCCGCGCCGTCTGCTTTGATTTAGCGCAGACGTTTAACAGTCTATAAAAGCTGCTGGCTGATCTTCAACCTCCACACAAACTCTCCGTTACAGCTGCCATCTTTTATCTGCTGCTATTTGTTGCGTCTCAGCGCGGAGTTGCAACAGGTACGGCGTGTGTGCGCGTGTAATGAGGAGGGTGGTCCGCAGACGCGGGAGGTAATTGGTAATTGGACGCTATTATTGAGGCTAGCTCACCTCCCGCTGAGCTCACCTCCGATCGCTCGGTTTCAGCTTTACATTCAGCCGGCGATGTCAGAGATCAGTAAGTGCGTCGTGGCAGAATGCGTGTTGCTCTCGCAGGTGCGGCGTGTCTGGAATGCTGATGTGCACGCGCTAACACGTGAAGCAAAGCTGCTCTCCGGAGATGTTGCATTTTTTATTCGTATGTGCCTGTCGCTAAAAACACTCAAGGGTTTCCATCTTGCGGGTGACTTGTTAGGAAACGGGATGCAATTAACCGCAAGGCATTGTGGGTAACACTCCGCTCACTCTAAATATGAGGAGCTAAACATTAGACTGCAAGAGAATAAACCGCCTTTGACATGAACACGGTGTGTATTTATAATAAATCACGCTGTGATCAAATTCCACTGAAATAAGAAACGAACCCACATAAATACTGGAGTAGTGCACTAGTACCATTTACTAGAGTAAACCATATATTCACTACAGTAAACTGTAGTATAATTTGGTATATGCTAAACCATAGTAAACCAAAGTATATTGTGGGATACTTGGATCTTTACTTTGGTAAACTGTAGTAAATGGTAGTTTACTTACTTTACCATTTACTGTAGTAAAAAGTAGTAATCCAAAGCATACTGCGGTGTATTACTATGTAATTATACTAGAGTAAATGCTAACATATACACAGTGTAGTACAGTTTACTACGGTAAATACTAACGTTTACTACAGTTTCCTAAAGTAAATGATAAAGTACACAGCTTAGTACAGTTTACTATAGTAAATGTTAAAACGTGCTTTGGTAAACAGTAGTGAACTATATAGCAGGCCATAGTATACTTTAATATTTACTATGGTAAACAGGGGTATACTTTAGCATACATGTATACTACAAATCAGTACAGTAAATATTATAGTATATAGTAGTCTACAATGGTATTTACTGTATTATACTGTAGTGTATTTTAAAAAGTAATGTTGCATACTATAGTTTTCTATGATATTAACTAGTCAATTATTAAACGTAGAAAATACCGTAGTAAACTTCAATTTTGCAAGGTTAGAAAGAATGTAGGAATTTGAATACTGCACAATATTATAGTATCTTTATGTGAGAACAGTCATCGCTTTAGATGAAAAACTGTTATCAAACACAAAGTTTTAGCCTGTGCGAGATGGAAACACAGTCGGTTCAGAGCATCATGCCAGCCTCGCACAACATGTCATTCCATAGATAAAATAATAATGATGACTGGAGCTTGTGTCACCTCAGGGACGGTGAGGAAACACGTGAAAGGTAATTGGCGAGGACCCCCCCCCATTCCTCTCAGCAGCCTGTTGAATGACAAGGGAGCTAATTACAATCTGATTCGCCCATTAAAAGATACGAGAACAGACAGGCAACAGTCGCTCCCAGGCTACTTTTAATTATATTTACCTATAATGTGACTGACCTCGGGACAGTGAAGGGAAATTGAACGCCTGGTCGAGCTTTTCCCGCCGTCTGAATCCAAATGTGATTTGTGTAATTAGAGAAACCCATCTGCTTCCCATTAGAGAGAGAGTCACGTGACGCGCGCCAGTAAAACCAGTCCAAAACAAGACTAATAAACCCATAAAAGCGTGCGGCTGCTTTTTTATTCCACTCACATGTTCTGTTTTAAAATAAATGTGTTGAACACATACCACCCGTGAGCTGCGTGTCTGTCACACATCTGACTGCCGGCTGCAGTATTTAAATGCGTTCCGGGTGAAACGGCAGGTATGTTCCTCAGAGAAAGCACACGATTTGAAAACATTTGGTGTATTGGCTCCTCTGACATATTTTTGTGGGCAAAATAGCATTGGGTTTCATCCGAGATGATGCGTTCTCGGAGGGTTAAAGTGCCTGAAATTGCCACTTACTTCAGCGACGCTTCAAACACATTTTCGAGTCAGAGGTTGTGAATAACGCTGCATCTCTGAAAGCCTCTTCTCAGTCATATTCTTCTGTTCTTAACCTGCTCACGTCAGCTCCGAAATCATCACATCAGTTCCACAACAATCCAGAGAAACTTTCACTCAACACTGAGAGAATATCTGTCTTTTAGTCGATTTCACCCCGCTCTCATTTATCCAACACAACAGCTCCATTGTAAACAATATTCACCACTTCTACCTGAAAGCAGTTTTTCCCGACAGTTACAGATGAAGACATGAGGAAGAGCGTGTCTGTCTGATGCTAATTTATCTCATCCCCAGTGTTGGGTGTAACTAGTTACTGAGTTACTGTAATTTAATTACTTTTAAAACTTTCGGTTTTTAAAACCCATCTTAAAACATTTTTTATTGTCTTGCATTTAACACCGTAAGAGAGGTGCTTTTTATCTACGGTGGACATGTGTATTTGCTGCAAATGTAATTGTGTACTTTGTTATTTCACCCTTGGTATTTGTATTACTTTTATTATGTCTGTACAGCACTTTGGTGAACATGTCTGTTCTATAAAAGTGCTTTATAAATAAATAACTAAACTAAACTAAACTAAACTACTTTTCCCATGAAAAAGTAAAATAAGGGATTACTCTATTTTTTTCTGTAATTTAATTACAGTTACTTCTGATGTAATGAAACTAAATACTTTGTGTAATATAGTACAATAGTGGAAATGACATCAAAATTCAAAGTCTGACTTTAAAATCCGTCCTTTAATGTATAAAGGCCATTGCACATTGAGTCCAAAATTTCCACACGTAAAAAAATAAAAACGACCTCACGTTGTGTCAATCACATTTACACACGGCCTCCGATATTTTCGTCCGTCATAAAAAGATTCGGACTGGGTTCGATTATCTGCGTTTTTCGCATCTGTAGCAAGCACTTTGAGAGGCGTTTTGACAATTCAGAGACACCGTACAAACCAGCACCAAATTCAAAAAAAACGCATACGGAAATTTCGGACTGTATGTGCAAAGACCTTAATTCTCACATTTGTAATACTTTGGTCAGTTAATAATAATACTTGATGTAGTTTAATATGATTTATTTGAATGAATTAAAAGAGCCGTTTCACGTCTATCCTTCAATCACTGAACTAATCGAGGTGGATGTAGGATATAAAGTAATTAATAATAAGTAATAATAACTAAACACCTTTTGGAGAGAGTCATTTGTACATTAATCATATTACACTATTGAATGTGTCATTAGTAACTAGTAATGAATGACTTTTTCAGAGTAACTTACCCAACACTGCACATCCCACAGTCCTACAGAATCAAAGAGCTAAGAGAATTACTGGATGGCGTTTAACCGGCTTTATACAGTATCTACACCACCATTTCAACTATCGTCTCATTTGTTTGTTTCTATTTCTCATGAGCAATTCTAGATGAAACATCGGAGACAAAGTTGATAATGAAACTTTAAGTTGATAAAGTTGATAATCAGCTGTGCTGAGCTCTGAAAGAGAAGCGGCGTTCACATGCACTTCTTTATCTTCACATAAACATGAGCTCACTTACGGGATTCAGAACATTTAGCAAAGGATTTCGAGCAATCTGTCTAGAGCATTATTCAGGTGTAAAACATTAGTGTGCCGTTAAAGCAGATTCATTTCTCAGCAGTCAATAAAGACACGAGGCTCAAGTCTGTGGTGACGCTTTGAGCGCAACCAAACTCATTTGAATAAGAACCTGCGCCGAGGAGCCATTAGAAGAGTTCCACTTCAGTGATGGGTTTATCCTCACGGGTCTCATTCAAACCTTCTGTCAGCTTGTGTTCGGGCATCTGCTGTAACACAACTCTGAGATATCCATTAATTCAGCAAACGTGTGTGTGCTTCAGCGTCTTCTCTCGGTCCCTGCATGCTGGCGGTTTCTTCCTGCGCTGCAGTCATGATTACAGTAGAAAGTGAACGGTGGTTTATCAGGAATACAAGGTCACGGTGAGGTGAGGCGCTGCAGGGCTGATCTGTGTGGATATCAGACGGATGGATGACACCGCTGATGTCTGCCGGCGATGTAACCGAACGCCACCGGCAGCCGCAGGGAAACACAGACCCGGCAGATCACCAGCGTCTGCTACCAGATACACAAGAAACGGACTGAAGATTTCTGTCATGAAACAGTGTTCGAATCAATCAATCCTGTCCTGGACTGTGTCTGTGTGTCACCCATCAAACAAACATACATTTACAGGAACTCAAAAAGTAAATCGTAATATAGAAATGAAAGGGATAGTTCATCTAGAAATGGGAATTCTGCCATCATTTACTCAAACCTGAAGAATGTTGATAATCAAACAACAGTAAACTCCGTTGACCCTCCATTGCATGAACACAAAGCCACTGAGACGTTTCTCAAAATATCTTCTTTTGTGTTCCACTGAAAAATGGGTGAATTTTTTGAAATTGAGATTTTTACATCATCTGAATGAGCATAAATAAGCTTCCCGTTGATGTATGCTTTGTTAGGATAGGACGATATTTGGCCGAGATGCAACTATTTCAAAACAAAACAAAAATATTGAGAAAATGGCCTTTGAAGTTGTCCAGATGAAGTCCTTAGCATAGAATATTACTCACAAAAATAAAGTTTTGATATGTTGACGGTAGGGTCTTTACAACATACATTCATGGAACATGTTTACTTCACATCCTAATGATTTTTGGCATAAAAGAAAAATCGATCCTTTTGACCCACACAATGTATTTTTGGCTGCTACTAAAAATGTTCCCGTGCTACTTAAGGTTTTGTGGTCCAGGGTCACATATTATAATAAAATTGTATTAATCCAAATCCGAAGAATAAAGATGTTTGAAAACTAGATTTCAGAGGTCTGCATTTAACGCTTGTAAGAGTCAGCAGATATTCCCCGTCTCTTCAGGAAACCACCATGGCAGGAGATGTCAAATTACGTCTGGGTGCACCGACTCGTGTGTCACATGATCCTGTTGTGAATCAGACTGTCTGATGTGTCGCGGGGCTAAACGGATCTCCATCACTTTAATACAGCTGGAGTCACAATGTCATATTTACCGCCCGTCTCCGGTCTACGGAGGCGTCTGGAAAGAGGCCGTTTCCCAAACACACCCGGCGGGTACGTGAGCAGTTTTCCTGCTTGAAGAGCTCGCCGGTGCGTGCGTCCAACGCCTTAATCCCTCGTTTGGCACAAACAGCCTGGTGCCACTCATCTCAACCATCTGTGTTTTTTCTCCTGGCCCTCGGGACGTCAGCGGTGACGGTTTCTAGCTTCAGGAGAGAGCCGTGATGTTTGTTTTAATGGCAGAAGATGTTCAGGATGTGCTAGCGGTGAGCTCTTTCTCTGCCCAGGTGTGAAGATGAGAGTCTCGAGCGATGCCGCCCGCCCGAGAGGAGAGCCGCAGACATCCGCAGCCGTGACTGGTGAAGTGTGTGTGTGTGTGTGTGTCACATGTGTTGGAGGTGATTGTGTGTGTTCTCCGCCTCGGGCTGGTGTGTTTTTCACTGAAGATGTGACCGATAGCCCTGCGGCTTCACAACTCTCACCTCGTCTGCTGCTGAATGAGGTCAAAGTAAACATTTAATAAAGATCTTTGACATCACTCGGTCTTCCCTCGGGCTAAAACAAGCCCAGCTAATGGAGACACAAACATGGAATTACTTTTCACTGTATGTGAGCGAGGCTGTCATCGATTAGACCGCTATCTGAAGATTTATTTATAATATCTGAGAAATTACAATACAAACAGAATAATGACAGCATTAGAACTTTAAAGACATGAAAACAATTGAAAGTAAGAAAATGGAAAATGCTTATATGGAAAAGATGTGGCAAAAGAGTGTGTGTTATTGCATGAATAGCATGCGTGCGTGCATGCGGGGGAGCTTGTGTCATTGTGCTGCTGTCATTTACAGAACAAAAATACGTACAATTCCAAAAGCTGTCAGTCATTTTGACAGCTAAAAACAATAAGCTGGCAGATCAGTTTTCATTTTAACCACCTTTCAGTGGCGTGTGAGGCTTTAAATCCATCTCTCTNGGTGGAATACTGCAAGCGTGTGAGGGAAATGTAACGCCTCTGACCATATTTGGACCATCAGGTTCCTCTTCAATTGTACTGACAGGTACGCCCACCTTACTTGCGTCTACATTTGGGCGGTCTCAGTCAAATCAGACCACCAACTGATGTAGATTTGTGGGGGTGTGGCTACACGAGGTGTTTCAGGCAGGTCTGGGTGAGCATTCGCTTTTACATAGAACGACTCTTTTGTTCCCACACTTTCATTTCTGCAATTACACACGTCTAATACACGCATGAGCGACTTATAACACACCAAAGACACAGAACAACACGTGTTCGCGCCATATGACCCCTTTAAAGTACTTCAGGCTGGAGACTGGACGTGAGACTACATCTCATGAAATTCGTGAGGCCTTGACTGTCGTGAGCACTACATAGTGTATAAAGCACACAAACTGAAGGACACTGAAGTCACGTTCAGGCTCATAACCTTGAGAAAGTCTGGCCAATTGAAAAGGTCAAAATTATAGCTGACTGTCCTTCATTGACCATTCACTACATGCCTCTCTCTCTCTCTCTCTCTCTCTGCGTGTGTGATGGACAGCTGGCTTCAGGCCGCTCTGGTCTGGGCGTTCAGCCTCCTAACACTCACACTCGCCAGCGAACACAACAGCCGGCCCGTTCACCATTCAGCAGCACCTCCTGCACAATAGCAGCGTTTGTCAAACCTGATGAGAGAATCCAGCTTTGAAGGGAACAAATTGGTCGGCACCTTGTAAGCAGCATGCAAACCGCCAGCTGTGAGTTACGTGTGCAGAAAGGTAATTTCGGGAAGGATGGAAACAACGCTGTGAGACAGGGAGAGTCCTGACACGGCCCAGTTTATTTAGTGCACAATATCTGGGACAGGTAACAGGGGGTTAAAGCAAAGAGCTGCACACACACATTAGAAGCTTTTGACCAATGTCAATTCTCCAACACTCTCTGATATATTGATGACGTCTCTGGAGATCACTAATAAGAGAAAGAAACGAGAGTGTAACTGTGTGAACCCTTGATGAGTCTGGAGGTGTAAATGAATGTAGATTGTCGAGGTGAAATCATCTGGATGTGATGAGAAATGTTTGAGTTGATGTTGAGATCTTCACTCATATTGACGTTTGATTGCAGACGACATTTGTGACATTTCTGACTCTTTCTCAGGAGATTTTTTGGGAGAGGTTAACCGTCAACCTTCAGGCAGAATGTCGTGCCAAACGTTCTCAGAACATCGCGCTGTTATTCAGCAGACCCGTCTTCTTAAAATCACAGCGTCTTGACAACTTCACTGAACTAAGAGCGAAACGGACTCGTGCAGCAACACTGAGAGCGTCTCTGGCAGGTCCGACGGCACCACATGTGTCGCGGGCACGTCAAAGTCCTGTAAAAACCCTTTCATTCAGCGCTCGGTCCATGTTGAGGAGCAGATCTATTGTCTGCTTCAGTCCCTGATGGCTCTTTAAGAGTTTATTAAACAGCACTTACAGGCCTTCCCTGTTCACACGACAGAGAAAAACAGCTTTTCTCTGAAGTCTTTTCAAAGGCATTAAACGCACACATACGACTGAAGACCAGGTCTGGGACGCTTGGCTCTCGATGCTGTTGCTACGAGACGCTGAGGACATTCTGAGGATCCATTCAGAGCGCTCATGAATCTCTCGGCTCTCTCACACACACAAACACATTCAACATGTCAACCTGGACATTTCCTCTGAAACTAAACAAAGATACGCTTTTAAAAATCTGGTTTACAATGCCATGATAAGACAGAAGAGTCTGTTAACACTCTTACTCGCTCCATCACTCTCTCGCTCTGCTTGTCAATGTGACATTTTAACAGAAAAATTAAATTCATCAAAGAAAAAGAAGAAAAGTTAGACACACACATCTTGGTTTTACAAAAATCTCTATTATTGTCAATCTCTAAATAAAAAAATAATATATGGATGTGAAAATAATAATAATTTTGGTTCCAAAATGAGATCACTCTGTTTAAAAAAAATCAAAAATCATGTTTTTTATTATGTAATCATGTTTATATTGTGTTTTATTGTGTTAATTAGCTGTATTTTTTTGTTATTACGGCTTAAATCAAAACAGACCAACTGCAGTTTGATTGACATGAACTAGAATGCACAATAAAAAAAACATGATTTTTGACTTATTTTAAAAACGGAGTTATCTCATTTTGGAAACAAACTTTTCAAATATTCATGTAATAATCATTTCTAGATGTATCGTAGTCATTCCAGTCCAGTGTCTGTTGAATTTGAACAAAATCAAACCTCAAAAAGCAACGTGAAAGACAAAAACTGTGAGAAAAATCCAGGTTATCACATTAAAAAATACATTAAAAGTGAATCTGAACTTTCTTTGCAGTATTTGAGGTCTGAAAAAATACACAGCATCTTTTCTGTTATATTCAACTGTTTCTCTAGTTTTCATTGTCTGCAAATAAATGCAAAAATCCCCCCAAGATTTTCATTTGAAATTTGGTAGAAATATTGTTAGTCGTTCACAGAATGAAACAAAAATGATTATTTTACCTAAACACGTACCTAGAAATAGTAACTTCAGAGAAACTGAAAAGGGACTCTTATTTTTTTTCCGCAGCTGCATATACTGTATAATATATACTAAAATCAAAGATATTATTTATAATTATTACACGGCTGGTTGGAATGCTTGATTCTGATTGGCCAGTCGAGACATTTGCAGGTTCGTTATTCCCAGATAACAACCTCTCAAAACTAATAACACACGGTCACCCGGATGCAGCAAATCATTTGGACAGGTTTTTCTGACAATTTCAATTTAAATGTCTTTTAAAAACATGATTAAACAAATTGCCTGTTCGTGACGTTTGAACGTAATTTCTTACCTTAAAACCGAAAGTAAACGTCTTTTCCTTGCAGAAGGTCAGCATTCGGTAAAAATGAGGTAATAAAATATTTCAAATTCACATTTCATGTCCAGTTTTTTTCTCATGTGGCAAGTAGGCGTGTAATAAGTGGGATCATGTACAGGCATAATGTACTGTCATCACGAAATAAACACCCCTTCAGTGTGATACAAGACGCTTCGCGTCAGGCCCTGATCACACTGTCGGGGGTTATTTCTGCCATAACAACCGCCGGCCTGGACATGATCCCTCACGTGATGCCAGACTACTTCCAAAAACTTCACCATTTGAGGTGAGGAGACACTTAACGTGATCATTTTAAAATAAGCGATTGGAAAAACAGACATCATGTTTTCCTTCTGTGGAATAATGTGTGCTGTCATATTTGATCATAAGGAAATTCTGAGTCTATTCAGATTTTCTGTGGTCTATACCCGCTGAATATTATGGACTGTAGGCGATATAACGCTGCCAATCCGTCTGCGCTCTTCCACGGCACGCTCTGTGCACAGACTCGCTGATGTCACGAATCTGTTTAGTGGCACGGCATTGAGAATCAAGACGCCTTCCAAACACCTCTGGCTTCCAGGAATCAGCCATCCAGAGCTTCATCAACAGATGGACACCAGCAGAGAGAGGCGGTAATAAACCCCTCGAATTATCATGTCTACACCTGCCAAACCCCGGCACCCTGAAAAACAGATAAACAGCCTCCCGACCGTATATATTCACATGACAAACTGCGTGTATTTGCTGAACGTTGCCTCCAGACGCCATCCATCATCGTCCCCGGCCAGGGGCAATAAAAACACAGCATTGCTTTTGCAAATGCAATTTGAACGGATGCATTTTCCCGGCGGACTGAATGTTCTGTAGCTATCTGCCAAATGCTACCTGCACACGCATGTGAACGACGGCGGAAATAACAAAATATCCCACAATGACCTGAAAGAAAGGAGGAAAGCAGCCGCAATTGTCATGCGAGACCACCATA
Source organism: Triplophysa rosa (assembly GCF_024868665.1). Lineage (NCBI taxonomy): Eukaryota > Metazoa > Chordata > Actinopteri > Cypriniformes > Nemacheilidae > Triplophysa > Triplophysa rosa. The sequence goes on from NC_079906.1 coordinate 22,993,230, forward strand.
AGAGAGGCACCCCTTCTTGAAATGAGAAGACATGAAACGCTGCGGATGCGCTCGGAGGACACGGCATTCGTCACATCATGAAAGGGTCGAGCTTGTTTTTGAGACGTGTCTAGTTTGTGTTCCAGTGGAAGTGGAGAGGGACACGAGCTTCCACACAGAAGACAGGTGTTCCTGAAATATGAGGCGGTCCTGTGAGGTCTCCACACGCACAACGAGCCGTCCTGTGAAGATAACGGCTAAAAAAATCGTTACGTGCTGCATTTCAAAGAGCTGCCATCAGTCAGAACTTTAAGACTTCACACCCTTTCATTTCTCACCGTCCGCCACAAAGATCTGATGTTCAACACGAGCTCAATCAACACAGACAAATCACAATAAACATTCACACATGCTCCTCACACGGACACACACAGCCTCATGTCACACAACTCCGCCGTGTGCTTGTTTCACAGACCGCAGAAGAATAACAGATCCGCTCCAGAATACATCTTGTACATTTGTTACACACTCTTTGTTTTAAAGAAAAAAATATCTCAATTATTTCGCATAGACATTGATGAGATTAAATGGAGAGACATTTTAGTCTCATGTGCGTCTCAGAGATTTCTCCTGAGAAAAAAAGTTGTGAGAGTTTGAGAAGAGATGTCAACAATGTGTCAAACTGAGCTCAGATTGGTCTCGTCTGCAATCAAACGTCATTATGAGTGAAGATCTCGATATCAACTCAAACATTTCTCATCACATCCAGATGATTTCACCTCGACAGTCAAACTGTGAGGGGTTGTGTGTTCATGTTTCCTCTTGTTTAAGGTGTGTGTGTGTGTTCATGTTTGTATATCCCGGTGGGGACCTAAACCTGAATACACACCAACACATGGGGACTCGTGTCACCGTGGGGACCAAAATTGAGGTCCTCATGGGCACAAAAGCTTATAAATTGTACAGAACAATATTTTTTACAAATGTAAAAATGCAAAAAGTGTTCTATGATCTTTAGGTTTAGGGATAGGGTTAGGGATAGGGGATAGAATATACAGTTTGTCCAGTATAAAAACATTACGCCTGTGGACTGTCCCCACGGGGATAGTCAACCAGACATGTGTGTGTGTGTGTGTGTGCTTGCGTGTGTGCGTGTGTGTGTCACAGCAAAAACAAGCTGACAGAAGTCCCCTTCACTCATTTACCTGTACATACAGAACCAAACAGCCTCTGGATTCTTTTCAAAAACATTTTATCGGAACCTCAGAACATCACTGACAGACAGAAGTCCACCTGCAGGAGAACATCACACGCTACACGTGTGTTTCTACGTGTGTGGGGATCCGTGTCACGGAAGAGGAAGGTAACAGGAAGAGATGTGCTCGCTTTATAAATGTGTGAACATGACAGACTCTAAATCTGAACTATAAATAAAACAAACAGAACCAGACCTGAGGCATCTACAGCACACACACACACACATACAGACACGTCCACACACGTCTGAGTGAACATCACTGTCATCTACACACACCACACCAGTCTTCCTCCAGTGAAATACTGCCGATAAACACAAAAACACACAGGTCTAGACAACAAAAACATCACAATGACTGTGTGTGTTGTACGATATGTCCCCATAAGGACGTATACAAATATTTAACCGATGTGTGAAACTTAAATTCTCAAACACATACGCACTTTCCAACAACTTACTGATGAATGACAAATAAGAATATTTGTAAAGACTACTGTAAATATGAACAATAAAAACACAAACGCCTGACGTATCAATGAGAAGAACAGATTTAGTTTTATCTGAACTCTTAAACAAACAAGTTAAATGTCTTTTTTTGTGTCATGTGGTAATTGAGTTAACACAGAGAAAGCTCTGAATGCATGGGAGATAATGAAGAGGGCTTTGGCCGCGTCCACTTCACTTCACTCCACACCGTCTCTTATGATTCTATTGTCCATTATCTAAATGGACAGCACTCTGTGATATTGATCTTCTCTCCTCACTAGTCATTTTGTTACCCTCGCTCATCTGCATGGCCTCCGGCGGGAGACGTCTCTATAAATCAGCAGCGTCCGCGGCCGGGGAGACGTGATTATCGCCGTGGGTCCGGCTGTCCTCCTGTGGGGTCACCCGCAGACCTCTCGGGTGAGAGAGAGGAGAGCGCTCAGGCTCGTTAAGAAAGATTAATGACCGCCAGCATAAACTCATGAGGGATGGAAAATAATCCGCCTGACCTGACGTCAGACTCTTACTAGGGCTGTCACGATTCTGAAATTTGACTGACAATTAATTGTCTGTTTTTGAGCTTTGACATTTAATTCTCATACATTTTTGATTCAGCGATTGAAACGATCATATTGTTCTGAATACAAGACTGTTTTTTTCTTGGAAATACATCGGAAAACATTGGGTCATCATACTTAAGGTTTAGGCTTTTACCTGTCAATAATACAACTGCCAAATACTTGTAAATGAAGTAAATGGATCAGGTGTGAATTGAAGCCACCATTAAAATACTATCAGTCATAGAAAAGCTTCTAGTCAGTTTTTTTCTCACTTGCAAGACTACAATACAATTTTACTTGTGTGTTAATGAAATTTTGGTAGACTGGTTTTCACACTGAGATTTGCTTAAATAATATTAAAGTGTACTGCAGGTAATTTGTATTTGTTTTAGTTTTTTTTTTTAAGTGATTGTGTTGTGGTGGTACATTTTACAAGTATTACCATGCTTTAGTAACAATATATACACTAAAATATGCAATATGCAGATGCACTACAGCTCCCCCTAGTGTCTTCTATAGAGATGTGCGATAATTGCGATGATCCGAAACCATCGCGATGAGGTCAAACAATCGCGATGAGACGATTATTTAATAATCGTGACAGCCCTAATCACCACGTTCTTTTGTTACAAATAGAGATCACGATTCTCTTACGATTCTGAATGACAAATCAAAAGTAAGTAATTAAGAATTCTTTTACAACAATTACCATAGGTAAATTATAGAGGTTACTTTTTTTTGTTTTACTTCAAATGCAAAAGTTAAACTTTATAAAAAGTAGTAATGCATTGAAGTGACTTGTCTAAATATGAAATATGTATACAGTAAAACAAATTCATGAGGTGACACCTGCAATTAAAGGTCTTTAGAAAGATTGATCAATTTGCCTGACATCTAAAGATTGCTTGAAGAGGTCTTGAAAGAATGTTACGACTGATGAACACCAACACAGTATTTACCCATAAACCATTTCAAATAACCTGAAAACAGGCTTGAGCATGTTGTTTTTCATCAACATATAGCGCAGCTTCTCTATGTGCGTAAATGAGCGTCATACAGTCTCACGACGTGAAGATGTGAAGCAGTCAGAACAATGTAACCCAATCCTGAAAGACAATCACGAGAGCAGTTTTGTTGTTGGGCTGTATTGACGTGATGTTGCTTTGAGATTCATTTTGGCAGACTGAGAGCTTGTAGACGCGTGTGTCTCATGCATGCCAGCTGCTTTAATCCCAGTACTTCTGCCATCATTTGACACAGAATAAGGATAGTGTGTGGTTGAAAAGACGGTTAGGAACGCCGTTTCATAGCTAATGATGATCATGCGTTCTCTGCTTCAGCGGCAGCTCCAGATCGGAGCGTTAGGACTTTAGTCTGAGGTGTGATAGACACGGAGAATCCTTGAGTTTCATTCGAATCGTGATGGCGATCTTCTGATGGTTAATCGTGCAGCTCTGCCATCCACACAGAGACGGGTTTAGCTGTACACGTAAAGATTTTGTATCGTATTGGCATTTCGGCCACATGGATCCGGAGATTTTTTGAAAGCAGGTCCCAGAGGGGATACATCTCAAAACGCTCACCCTTGTGTTTTCGTGTGAACTGCAGATCCGTATATCTTTTGAAACGATGATGACGTCATCACCCCAGCGTGCCAAGTTTATGCGGACGAACTTCTCAGTTTCTCTGCGTCACATTCTGACTTGGCGTCTGTACTACAGTCGGTTTAGCGGTTTCGTGTGTACGCAGATATTTCTCGAGACGACGCTGTTAAAAAGGGCAAAAAGATGGGATGGGGAAAGCTCTGGCTTCATGTGGATGTGACCTTAGTGAAGTGCACGCATGAACACCGAGACACATCGACACATGAACTCTGACCTCTCGATGAGAATCTCATTACTGACAGAAAGGTCATAGAGTACTCCTGAGACACACACACACACACACACGAAACATAATTTGCTCTGGAAAATCAAATTAGAATTAAGTTTCACCTCTCAAACTGATCTCAGTACAGACTCAACAACTCCATATACTATATAAAACAACTCTTCTTCTATTAAACATCATTATATAAGACTAGAAACAGAAGACCAAACAGAATTTTCCTAAAACTTCAGCCAACAGAATCATTTCAGTAGAACGGAGACGTGAGTTCGGAGAACTCAAAACGTGACTAAAACACATTTATTCTCCGGAATGTTTGTTGACTGCTGCTGAAATGTTCAAGCGTCATATTTCTGAAGCAGAATCTGAGTTTTATGGTGGTTCAGATACACTTTGATTTGATCTTCACCACGCTGAAATCTCCTCACTTGTGAAAAGCAGAAATCTCTCGAGGAGCGTTCTTAATTCGGGATTCTGGGCTTGTTTACATTGTTAACATGTTACTGTCGTGCGGCCAATGTCAGCAAATAACTGGATCTGTAATCAAAACTAAAGCCATTCTCAAGAAAAGATTTCCCACAACAGCCTTCGGCCGCAGCTGCTCTCCCGACACGTTTCAGCGTCTGAAGTTTGTGGTTCGCCGGCTCTCGTCGTTCTCTGTCGAGTATATGCTGCCGTTGACACAACACACATCCCTGACGCTAACCACTGCTTGCCTACAATGAACTCGAGTTTGAGATGACACACTTTTAACAGCCTCGGGAAACCTTTTAAACACACAAGACAAAGCTCAGCTCTTAGCATGAAGTGTCATGATAAATCTCCAGAGGTCACGCTCTTCAAAACATGCGTCACTGTTGATCAGTGAAACACACGCTAATCTGCTGCCCGTCTTCTACTGAGAAATAAACAGCCTGAAGCTGTTCAGAGATCAGTGGATATCCGGGGCTCGTCCCTAAACACATTGTTACATCATCAAATAGTCAAAAACACACACTGTAAACCCGGATAAGTTGGCGATACTCAAAAAAAAAATGAAGGCCACCAGTTGCCACAAAGTTTTTGAGTTTTAGAGGTTCTTGGTTTAAGCAAGCAGAACTTTTACATTTTGATTATTGTTAAATTAAAGTTCTTAATAAGTCTTGGTAAGTTTGACTTAAATACTTCATTCATCCTTCTCAAGAAATGAAATGAACAAAATAAAAATTTGAAAGTTAACTAAAATGTCAAAAGTTTTATTTTTTTCATTTGACACATCACTTACAGTAGTTGTAATATGCATAAATCAAACTCCTTGACTAATGCAACTCAAAACGAGCAAGAACAGACTGATCTCAGAACTGGCATTAGCACACTCATTGCTCACTTGTGACATAACAAATGTTACGTTACATGCACCACATGTCAAACTCTTCTAAATATCCAAGATAAGTAAACAATAAACACTAACAAGTCTTTTAACATTTACTCTCCTAATGCAGTCTGACGCAAAGCATGCTGGGAATTGGGAATCCTTCTTTTTAAGTAAACTGAACAGGGAGCAAATTATTGTTTTAGTCAAAACTTTAAGTTATAACTTTGTACTTTTCTCAAAAGTAAAAATGTATTTTAGGAACTTAGAATATTTAAAGGAACAATACGGCGTTTTTAGGAGGATGTATTGACAGAAATGCAATATAATATACAAAACTATTTCTTCAGAGGTGTATAAAGATCTTACGTAATGAAGCGTTATGTTTGTAATACCTGTTTATATCTACATACAGAGCGTGCCTACACACATTGAATTCGCCGCCATGTTTTGTACAGCAGCCCTAAACGGACAAACAACTCTACAACGTGCGTTTCCTCTTCCTCTCCGCTGCGGTATCGTGGTGAAACGGATCGCGGGATGATCTGTGATCCGTACGGATCGTACTCTACGGTTCAGAACGCATGTGACCCGCGGATTAACTGCAAGTTTATTCATCATTGAGTCGTCACACAGCATATCTTGGTATGTTAGTATGTTACTCTCACACTGATCTGAATCAAAGCATCCTCCTCGGGGGTGATCTTTAGACCATCTTTCTCTCCAACGACTCTCTGCTGGATAGTATCTCCACAGATATCTGTGAGTACATCTGCTAAACGCCTCAGTACCACGGGTCCTAACGCGTCTCCGCTGGAAAGTCTTTATAATATTAGCGCAGGTCCTAGTCCTGCCTGACTTTTATCCTTCTTTTATACTTAAAATCCACAGAGCTCTTATTTGATGTAATACATAAGTCATCGCTCTTTCTACAGTCTTTCTAATGCCGTGAGAACCACATGTTTTTGTACCGTGATGGCCACCGTCGTGTTTGGACTGAGCGATTCTTGGCAAATCTATAATACAACACTAGTGGCCGCTGTTAATCAAGAACTGCGCCTTTAAGTAAGTAGAACTTTTTCATAAAATGAAGTTTGCATTACTGAATCAGTTTGATTATTTTGAGCAGTTGAGTTTACAGACACATACACATCATCCATAAACAATAAAACACCGGTGTTATCATTCAAAATCATGAACATTCATTGCACATGTGGTCATGATAATAAAAATCATCTGATAGCCGAGCAACAGAGCCATCCAACAAATCACACCAGTGTTCTAATGTAAAACATCATCATCATCATCATCATCAAGAAATGATATGAAACATTTACGGCCTTTATTGGTGTGTGCGAGTTACAGTGCTGTGGTGTTCACATCAGTTCCTGTGGGTGATATCAACACACATGACGCACGAGAGACGGTAAAGAAAACTCTGTGTCAAGAGTTGAGACGAAACATACACGCTTTACTACGGTAAAACCACACCAGTGTGACACGTTTCCATGTGTGCCCCTTCATCAGCACTTTCCTTTGTGACTTGATCAGCTCCGCGTGAGAAACCCCTCACAACACATCAATGAGCCCTCAAAGAGACGGCGTGCTCAGATGTTTGTCTGTTGATATCTCTTTCAGATTTCATCAGTCCACACGGAGACGGGTTCAGCTGTATACGTGAAGATTTTTGGATGGTATCTGGTGTTTTGGAGCCTGAAACCGCTATTTGTTTTAAACCGGGTCCCAGAGTGGATAAATCTGAAAACCAAATCCAAATCTTCTTCTCTTTTTTTAGTGTTTCACCGTTGCAGAATTACAGCGTCACATACTGATTTGGCTTGTATACTACATCGTTTTGAGTCGGTTTAGTGGTTTCAAGTGACGCAGATATTTCTCGAGACGCCTGCGTGAAAAGGTAAAGAAAGATCGGATGGGGAAAGATCTGGCTTCGTGAGGATGTGGCCTTAGGCCCGAGTCACATTTCTCGTCTTTTACGTGCGCATATTCGTTATTTTAAATGCAGGCGCGCGCAAATAGGGGGCGACGCAGTCGCGACGCGCATACGGTGCGGCACGCACATTTTTATAGGGGCGTCGGCACCGCATCGAGATGGAAATAGTTCAACTTTTTGGAGTGCCACGCAGTCATTTGAAGAGAGAAAGCAGCGCGGCTCTCGTCTTCCGCGCAGTTTTAGACGCGTAATGTGAATCGGGCCTTAGTCTCAGATGGTTCTCTTAAAATTGCTTACAGGTGAAATGAAAGAGAAAGAAACGAGAGTGTAACTGTGTGAACCCTTGAAGAGTCTGGAGGTGTAAATGAATGTAGATTGTCGAGGTGAAATCATCTGGATGTGATGAGAAATGTTTGAGTTGATATTGAGATCTTCACTCATATTGACGTTTGATTGCAGACGAGACCAATCTGAGCTCAGTTTGACACATTGTTGACATCTCTTCTCAAACTCTCACGACAGACACATTTGACACATGTCTGACTCTTTTTCTCAGGAGAAATCTCTGAGACGCACATGAGACTTGAGCTAAAGTGTCCATTTAATCACATTGTTTAAAAACATCAAAATCACAACAAACCTGGTCACTTTTATGAACTAAATGTCTCTTTCTTCACATAAAAACAACAACAGCATTACCATGACTTTTGGACACAGTACCTTGATAATACCATGCTTTACGTGGTAATTAATCACGTTCCATCTCTCACTATAGTATACATAAATGTACCATAGTATTTCAACTATCCAACAGTATTTAACGTGGCTTTTCCTTCTGTTTAAATGCGATAGTCCTTCACTGAGTGTTGACAGAAATCTAATCCAGCCGGTTGTTTTGAAAGGGTTTTTCAGTTTTCCAATCCTCTGCTATTACATTACATTGATGTGGCTTTGTTTCACCGTTTGGCAAGCACACGAGTAAAGCCTGCCCACGTCTCACCGTCACGTTAAACCTCTCGAGTGCTGAAAACAGAGATTCGGGCCTTGACCTTGTCACGTTCAGAAGGCCTGGGGCTGATTTTACACCGGGGGGGGTCTTGTTAGAGATTCACACAGACAATAAACAAACTTGTGTCGGGTCTCTAACTGTTAATGTTCTTTGTACAGGAATCCGGAGGAACACAATGATCTTTTCTACTCACAATTAGTCGTGTTGGAGACGCATACTAATGTGAACGCTGAGGGTCACACACGATCTGGAAACATCTCTCATTGAATAATTACAAACTTAAAGCTTGAGAACGGAGCTGTGTGGGGTGATGTCAGGGGAGACGGTGATATTTGGAGACTCGGTTTTACATATTCAGAGAGAGCGGCCCGGGGCGGAAGCCAGCAGCTGTCACAACACACTGACCTCTGACCTCCAACTTCTATTCACATTCACACAAAACAACTAGCCATTTAGCACTTTTTTCTAGAAATAGACAAAAACTTCACAACTCTCCGAATCGGGACACCGATTTGTGGTTTATTTCTAGTGATCCAGTCTGTAAAAACCCAACTCAAGTCATTTTTGTCATTTACTGTTTTATACATAAATTTATCCCACATAACGTGAAGAACATTCTGTAATTAATGTCAAAACTCAAACAGAATTAGTCAAAAATGTGACATCTATTACGTAATCTATTAGGGATGCACCGATACCAGTATCGGGCCCGATACCAAGTGCATGTACTCGTTCTTGTACTCGTAATGACACACCGATAGCAAAGACCAATACCTCATGTGACAAACATAGAGCCCTATGATTTCTGCAATACAAACACATGAACAAACACCATTTGCTGCGATCCGTCAAAATAAAAGTCTGGTTAACTTGGACTCACATTTTACCACACCACCCCCCTTGAATGTTTTTATAATGCGACCACAGAGTATATTGTTTACTTTAGTAAACTGAAGTAAATGTGCTAGTAAAATTGAACTTTAAGTAGACTAAATTTAAGTAGACCTAAAAACAAAAGAAAAAAGAAAATGTAGCAGTAAGATACTGGTTTATTGTACATTATACAGGCATCGGTATCAGCGAGTACCAGAAAAAAAAACATTGGTACTCATACTCTGTCTTTAAAAACTGGTATCGGTGCATCCCTATAATCTATAATTCACAGCAATAACACACATGATTTATTTTGCTTCTAAAAACACCCTACACGGAAAATAAACTTTGTTATTGTATACAACCGTTTTAATAATAACCTGTAGTGAAAACAGTAGCATACTTTTATATTTATTACAGCAGTGAACTGACAAACTGTTGTTAATACTGTAGTATACTTTAATATTTACTATGGTCAAATTTAGGAAATGACTGTATAGTAAAGTATAGTAAATTCTAAATGTTATTATTGTATACCATAGTATTCTACAGTGTTTTTGTATATTTACCGTAGTTAAGTGTAGTGAACTACTGTATAGTAAAGTAAAGTATAGTCATTTCTAAATGCTGTTAATGTATGCTATAGTATTCTACCGTGTTAACTATAGTGAGTTGATCAACTATAATTAATGTGTACTTAAATATTTAATTAAGTTTAAAAATATCTATGGTATCAAGGATGGCTATACAGATTACTATAGTAAATATTAAAATATACATAATATCCTCATGTGAGATGTGTGTGTGTAATTAATTGAAATTGAGATCTGGCCCTGAATGTTTTTGTCAAACTCATTAGTGTGTGTGTGTGTGGGGGGGGGGGGGGGTCACTGTATTGAAAGTCATTAATCTCATTTAGGCAAATAAAAAAGAGTAATATTTGCGTTAACTGGCCGTTAGAACAGACAGGTGATAACTGAATTATTTCTGTGAATACAGTTGTTGGAGGTTTATTGGGCCCGTGGGTCCGTGAGCGCGCTCTAATGAGCCCTGACTGATGGAGCGTATTAACATCAAACAATTAGCACACATTGTCGTTTTCATCGTCTGCTCGGTGACTGAGGGCTCGGGCCGCGGACCGACCCAACGCTCGCTTGATGTTAACCAGCTCTGGCACGGCCAGCCGATCAATTATGAAGCAAAGTGAGCAAAGTCTTATGGGTAACTGTCACTCATTCGGCTGTGGCTAATAAATATCTGTCCCAAACGGAGCCGTGCTTTATAAACGCCAGAACGCAGGCCAGGAACACTTTTTTTATCAAACCGTTGATGTCCATGAACACACAAAACCTACTAAACTGACTAAATGTAAAATGTAAATGATTTGTTCTTGCATCTGGTTTCTAATAAAAATAATAACTATAGTTAAAAATGGAAGAATCTAAATCATAAATTGATAACATTTTGAGAGAAAAAATCCTATCCTTCCAACCCTAAATATTTATAGACATGAATCGATGAGATTCACTAGAAACTGATCTCAAGTGTTTGGCACAATAATGCCTCGGCGGAGCGTGACGAGCTGTCGGTCTCCAGAAACCCTCACGCGGCTTTGAATTATTTCGCTTTGTTATTCTGACGACAGAACTCTTTTATGTGTTTAACAGAAGATTCCCGCTGACCTCCTCAAACACACCACCGGTCACTTTGAAGCTCATGGTGGGGCATTTGTCTTTGGGATTGAGCCGGGACACATGGGACATCTCAGCTGGGCTTTCATGAGGTTTGTGGGACAGACAGACTGAGAAACAAACACTTCCCGTGGATCTGAATAGACAAAACCCCACCGAGAGACATCACTTTTGTGCTTTCACAAACAACAACAACACAACAATGACTGTAATATTCTTACTCAACTCTGAAACCAAAGCAGAAAAGCTAAATTGATGGTCAACACGCATGAGAGTTTGAGAAGAGATGAGCTCAGATTGGTCTCATCTGCAATCAAACGTCAATATGAGTGAAGATCTCGATATCAACTCAAACATTTCTCATCACATCCAGATGATTTCACCTCGACAATCTACATTCATTTACACCTCCAGACTCTTCACGGGTTCACACAGTTACACTCTCGTTTCTTTCTCCGTTATTTCTCCTGATCAATGCTAAGAGAAACATCTGATACTAAAACGAGAGAGCAACATCTGAGCAATAACATTTTTTTTCTAGCGAACATAATTCACATTCACAAATGAAACATTATTCTAAAATGTGAGTGGAAATGATAAGGTGTGATAAGGTATAAATGTTTGGTGTGTGACCCATAAAATGTCATGCGTGAGAAACAAACTGAAACTTTACAGCTACATTTATTTCCACAAAACTACAGCTTTTCTCAAATTCAGCTGAATGTTTCCTGAAACTTCTCTGGAATATCTCCAGCAACAAAGTGTTTGAGTTTTTTTGTCGATTATAAAAGAGGAAACTGTGTTGAAGTGAACATGCAGAGGCACAATGGAGTTGATTTAGATTTCTTCCGGGACATGAGATCAGTCTAGGCCCCCGGTGGCCCTTCGGTCTGACCCCGTGTACAAATCTCTGCAGGCATTAATGTGATACGCCATTAGTGTGAAAAGGAATTTGTTCCGTTTACATAAGAGACACAACCTCTGTGCCAGCGGGCCGTGGGCTCAGCGTTTTTCCAGATGGCATCGGATTAAGATCAGACCCTTGCTCTGTTTCCGACCGCCTCTGCTGAGGAGAATAAGAAAACCCAAGCGTCGCACGAGTGCTGCTGATTGCTTGATGAAGCGTCCTCTCTGAAGAACGTAGATAAGAAATCATGTTTTATTGTGTTTGCCCGAGCAACAAAACCTTCTACTGTATAAAGTTGTTTTATTTGTCTGTTTTCCAAATGTAAAGCCAGAGAGCACAATTTACATGTGTTTTATAATAATGGCTTTGCCCGGAGCTGTAAAAACACAAACTAAATGGAATCCAGCAGATGAACAGCACTTAACAACAGCAAACATCCGCTGGAAACATTATACACTTCACAACGAGATTCTTCTGTTGATTTCAATGTTTCAATGTCAAACTTTACTGTAGTTTTGCAGCAGGTTCGCCAGTAACTTACTGTAGATTTAATTCACAATTTCGCTTTAAAAAAATGTCTTAGATTTTCTTTCATGAAACATGACTAGATATCTTAGGTCACTTTTCTTCACTGCAAAAAATGACATTCTTACTAAGTGTTTTTGTCTGGTTTTGTAGTACAAATATCTAAACATTCTTAAATCAAGATGCACTTTCTTGACAAGAAATACAATTAAAACAAGAAAAGCTCTTTGACTTTTGAGATTCAAAATGAGCTTGAAGAGACTGACATTAGCACAGCAACACTGCAAAAAATGACATTCTTCCTGAGCATTTTTCTCTTTTGTTTTTAGTAAAAATATCTAAAACTTCTTAAATCAATATACTATTACTTGACAAGGAAAGCGACCAATGATATTTAGTCTCTTTTTCAGGAGAAAAATATAAGAATTAAGTAAGTTTATGGTAAAACGCGAGCAAAAAAATCTGCCAATGGGGTGAGAAAAATAAACTTGAATTTAGGTAGTTGAGAAAAAGGCCAAACTACTGTAAATTCAATCACATGTGCAATGTGGTGATCACATGTTCTTCACATGGGTTTTTACATGTGATCGAATGGGTTTCACGTGGGAATTAATTCACACAAACATTTTCATACATGCACAAGTTAAACACATGTGAAATCTTTTCTGTAAGGGAGGAATCTGAATGAATAGATTTATCAAGGGTTAATTTACAAGTAATTTGTGAAGAATGTGTGAGAATTATTACACTTGCACACAGCCTAGCACTAAACGTCATGCAAATCCAACGGTAAATCCTTCTCATAAACTCGTACGCTTTCTACAGCCAAACACAATAATCTCTACACTCAGAGAACGACACACGAACAACAGTCAACCACACAAATGATAGATTCACCAAAACCAGACCGAGCCAAAGAAACCCAGTCCGGATTCCAAGAGAGCGTTTCCCATGAAAGTGCCGAGTCTGGTACAGCGGGAATCACACGGGGGCTTAACCACATGACCTGTGATTGGACATTTAGAGAAACACCACATTCCTGATTGGCTAGACTGGGTTTTGAAGAGCAGAAGAGACAAATGAGATCTCTTTAAAATCTCTGATGTTTCTCTTAGACAATGAGATATATGGGCCGTCTTTGGGGCAGTTCATGGTGTGTTTCCACCTCAGGAACTGGGATCAAACCCCCCCAGAAAGCCCCTGATCGTGAGGCAGTACTTTTCCAGAGTTCCGGAAGATTCGGGGGTGGGCCTTGGTCATCGAATATGCTGATTGGTTGAGTTCACGATTCCATTAGTTGACTCTACATGCTGCATCGTGTTCCGGTAAAAACAAACCACCATTTTTAAAAGTTTGTTGCGGTGCGTGTAGTTTCAGCTGTTTACAGGTGGATAAAAAAATATGACAGATGGACCGATGACGAGGTCCAGGCTTTATTAAGTGTTTTTGCTGAGGACCAAATCCAACGGGAATTGGAAACGATGACCCCCAATGAAAAGGTATACTTAAAAATATCGAGTCGGTTATACAAGCTGGACATTGTCGCACAAAAAAATGACACGAGTGTCCGTCGCTTTATTTGACGTCATCCTTGTTCGACATTACCGCCCCCTCCTCACATGCAGTCCTACGTCACGGGGGGGATTTGCCTAATCTTCACGGTACTTTAGACCGCTATGGAAACGGCAACAGGTCTGGGAGAAAAGTGTTCCTGGGAAAAAACGGTCTTTCGCTGGAAATGCGCTATAAACCAAACCTCTTATTCTCAAGTCTCACATGTGACTCCTTTAGAAGTTTAGAAAAGATCTCAGCAATTTCTCACACTGTTCTCAGATTCGCCAAACAAACGCAAACAAAAGTCAGAGATGTCTTTGTCAACAAATTGTGTTTTATTTTTTAGGAGAAACATCAGAGACAAAGCTGACAATTCATGATCCTTAAATGAAACATAACTGAGATCTCTAGATAATCTCCACAAGACCATGCAATGACCGGCAAAGGCATTAAAAATCCCCTTAAAGCCGCTCAGAACGTTCCTCTACCACGCTTTTAATTTGACTTTAAATAGTCCTCGAGGAAAACAAGTCACAAATTGCTGACGTTTTCAACTTTTTAAACAGTGGAAATGCTCGTGTGATTTATAAAAAGCACAATGGCAGATATTAAAGATGAATACAGGTCGTGTTGGCTACAGAATGTTTCATGACCTGCAGAAGAAACAAGAGCGGCTGCATGTGATTCAGTCTGAGAGTCACACAGACGCTTCGTTTCATCTCGTCTCCACATTCTGAAATACTGTGCAGAACCAACAACATTATTTTGACCTTCTGTGGATAAAACGCCAGGTGTTCATGTTCCAAACAGTAGAAAAATCACCATAACCTCCGACACTCACGAGTAAACATAAAACAAAAGATGATTTTAATATTCTGCCCACATACAACACCAGATTCACTGCTTTCACATTTGCATATATGACTCAGAGAATTGCAGGGGGCAATAAAAACGGAAGCAAAGAGCATCCCATAATTCCTCAGAGGACGGGGCGTAAGTGAATGCATGTTTATATGAGCGCTCTGTCCTATTAAACAGCTGATGCATTAACCTGCACCCTACACATGACCTCTGACCCCGCGATGCACCGCTACACAACATCCATTACACACAAACACTGAAAAATCACTGTGCCGTATGGTTTTTTCAGCTGATAATGGCATGTGATGTCTGACGGGTGTGTGCGTGTGGGGGGCAAATCTAAAAACACAATCTACAGAACCTCTATGTTTCCAAACTCATAAATCACATGATGTAAATCATCAACACACTCAGGACCATTACAAACCAACAACAGCAAATACAGCTACACTTAAAGTCCCCGTCAACCCAAAGTTGCGATCTATTATAGTTGTGTATTTTGACGCATTCCCGAGCGAAATGGAATTTCTAATGAGAAAAATAGTGGGTGTGGCTTTTGTCTTTCTCTGCGATTTGATTGGATGTATAAAAACAGCCGGCAGCAGCCCGACAGGAGTTCACAGATGCTCCGCCCAAGCCGTCTAACACACGTCATCTGAGATGGATCGTCATTACAGGACTGAAGTGCATTTTCAGATTTTAACTGAAGATTATGAGGGCACACGAAAACTATTTACAATAAACGCTGCTATATTTCATGGAAAGATAAGAATTGTCATTTTTTATTTCACTAGGACTTTAAAACATTAAGACAACGTGTAAAGACAAAACTCGTATAAAGTCTAAATAGAGTTGTAAACAGTAATTACGGTTACAAATTGGCCCATTTTACTGTAGTGACTGTATTTCCATTAGTTACATGATACCCCACGACAGGCTCTATATGCTTTTAAAGCCACTAAAATGTCACAACAGAATTCCTTTCATCTCTCGCTCTCCACACACACGGACACGACTGCAGCTCTGATCCGGTGATCATATAAACACAACATGACGCTTTACAACACTGTGAGTGATGAAACACGTCTCACCGTTAATATCTGATGTAATCCACAGCCAAATATATCAACACAAAGAGTGCAGATGATATGATTATTATTCACTTTGGATACAAGCGTCTGCTGAATTAATACATTTATAAAGAGCACAGACTGAGCTTCTGACCAATCAGAATCAATCATGAAATAAGATCATATATTTCTTTGTATCACTCAAATTATAAAAACTAAAAACTATAAATGCAAGTAACTGTGTGTGTGTGTGTGTATTTATTTGTGTGCGTGTTTGTTTGTGCGTGCAAGTCTGTTTGTGTTTGCTTGTGTGTGTGTGTGTGTGTGTGTGTGTTTGTTTGTTTGTGTGTGTGTTTGTTTGTTTGTGTGTGTGTTTGCTTATGTGTGTGTGTGTGTGTGTGTGTGTGTGTGTAATAAGGATCCTTCCTGGATAAAGACTGACCTTGAGGAAAGGTTTGAACCTCATTCTCTGTGAGGGCACTAATGTACCTCTCTCTCTCTCTCTCTCTCCATAATCTCCACAATAAGAGCATGTAAATACAGACAGCAGACTGACCACACCCCCTACAAAAACCCCAGCCAATCACCTACAGGAACACAAAAAAAGTCATGTCATGACATTGTCAATGTTGTCATGACAACTGCATGTGTTACAGGACACATGGAAAGACAGCGAGCCGTTTTAATAAAACAAAGTGAGAAATCATGCTGGCGTTCTGCTTTAACATGAAATTAAAGTGAAGTGTTTACTCTCCTCACCAGTGTTGGGTGTAACTAGTTGCTAAGTAATTAGTTAGTATAATTTAATTACTTTTCCCTTGAAAAAGTAAAGTAAGGGATTACTCTTTATTTTTTCTGTAATTTAATTACAGTTACTTCTGATGTAATTCAACTAAATACTGTGTGTAATATATGTGTGTGCAATAGTGGAATTGACATCAACATTCAAAGTCTGACTTTAGAATCTGTGCTTTAATGTATTATTCTCACATTTGTAATACTTTGGTCAGTTAATAATATTACTTTATGTAGTTTTATATGATTTATTTGAATGAATTAAAAGAGTCGTTTCACGTCTATCATTGAATCACTGAACTAATCAAGGTTGATGTAGGATATAGAAAGTCATTAATAATAAGTAAATAAATACTTTTTGGAGAGAGTCATTTGTACAGTCATCTAACTACACTATTGAATATGTCATTAGTAACTAGTAATTGATTACTTTTTCAGAGTAACTTACCCAGCACTGCTCCTCACACACATAACGATGACGTCATTGCACAGAAAAATATATTTCACTTCACATTTGAAATTATTTTTCTTTTTCTGCTGAACAGACAAAAACATTTACTGTACATTTATCAATGCAAAACTATGTTTACAAGAAAATGACTATTGACACTATAGCGCAAAATAAATGAACTGATAATCAAACGTTATAGAAAGTTAAAAGTATTAGTCAAGTGTGAGAAGATGTGTCTTCAGTTTAAAAAGCTACGGAGATATTGTTTTAACATTTTATTCAGATTAACATTATTGTAATTATAGTTATGACATATATACAAATAAAAACAGATTGCATTAACCGAGAAAAACAGAGATGCTCTCAAGTTTAACTTTAAACTCTGTCGTGGTGAGGAGAGTAAATCACCCACAATCCACTGCAAACTCCTGCAAATCCTCTGGAAAACATCACGTCACTGAAGTGAAATGAGTGATTCATTTGAATACTAATAATATCTGTAACAGCATCATGCAGTCAGTGTATGTCTTCTATTCATTTCTAGCGGCCGTCTGGATGCGAGACGTCCGGCTGTGTTTGGTTTGGATCAGAAGCGCTCAGGCTAGTTGACTTCACAGCTGCTGTTAACATAAGAAATGTGTTTCTATGACAGAGAGGCGGAGATCGACAGCACAGAGCCAATGCAAACACATTCCAGCATCATCCCCGACCTGAGAGAAAAGCCTTTCCATGCAAACCTGATTAAGAGACACCAAACTCATCTGACCACGCCAAACACATCAGCAAATTTACAGCAGATTGAGAAAACAGACGGCACGTAAAACACCGTTTCAGCCGTGAACGTGTGCGAGTGCATCAGACACCGCAGGCCTTTATTTACAGCACGTCCTGAAATCTGTGCACCTCTAAAAACTCATGATTCATTACAGGATTCATACACATCAGCTAGAGGCGTAAAGAACGCAAAACTGATCTGAACGCGACGGACACCACACGGTCACCGGCGTCTGGACCGCTGGAGGATACAGCAGACAACTGTGACCTCACATACTGTACGAAATCAACTTTGAGGTTTTTTTATAGATTGTGAGTTATTCACATTTTCATGTGTTTGTGCTGACTGAATGAAAAAGACTTTATTGAAACGGATGTGGTGCAGACCTATATCAGTGACTTTACTGTGTGTGTGTGTGTGTGTGCGTGTGCGTGTGTGTGTGTGCGCGTGCACATGTGTGCCACATCAAGAAAAAGCAATAAAAGTCAGAGCCGATAGCCGCGTGGGCAGCGCTCCGACACGTGGCGCGGTTGTGCATTGGGCGACCCGGGTTCGATTCCCGTCTCGTGGTCTTTCCCCATCCCACCCCCTTCCTGTCCTCTCTCTCACTAAAACAAATAAAGGCAAAAACACCCAAAATATATCTTAAAGCAATAAATGACTTCATAAAAAATCTCATTAAAGAGCAAGTCCTCTTGAAACATCCCTGACACATCCTGACCTAGATTGAATTCATTCTAGTAAGCCGTAGCTCAAGGCACAGAACTGAAAACTTCCTCTATGTGCATAGCAACTCCGAGCGAAGCATCGCCGTCACTTCCTCATTGGCTCTTTTGTGCTTCATTGTCTTTGAAGATGTGTCGGGAGGAAGGGCTTGGTGAGGTGGTGGCAGTAGTATTTCCAGCGTTGCGTGCCAAGAACCACGAGGGAAGAAGTGAAAAGTGAAAAGCACGAGATGGTTCTCTGATCCCCAGACACTGGGCACTTCCAGACACGACATCACGGCCCTCCACCCACAGCCAGACACCAGCACACAATGAACCTCCTATAAAAACACCGCTCCATCACACAACAACAGAAATAAAAAAGAGGAACGGCTGCGGTGCAGAATACTGTAATATTACAGTTAGGCATAATAAAAACAACAAAGAGAGTTTCAAAGGTCAAATGTGGATATCCTTTATAATCATGAGATGTCAAGAAAAACCACAGCACAAACTCCATTTATATTCCACAAGAACATTTGAAGAGTTTGGGTCCAAAATGAGATAACTCCTTTTTTTTATTTTTCAAAAATCATGTTCTTTTATTATGTTATCGTGTTTTTAATGTGTTAGTTAGCTGTATTTCTTGAGTTATTACGGCTTAAATCAAAACAAACCAACTTCAGTTTGATTGATATTAATTGGAATGCACAATAAAAAAAACATGATTTTGGAACCAAACTCTTCATATATACAAGATAGAAAATCATCATCCAGATAAAACAAAACAAAAAATAAAACTGGACAAATGAATAAAATCAAAGTGTTTAAATACTGTTTACACGCTGAATGATAATATCTATCGTCATAATCCTAGAAAACAAAAAACAGTCAAGTGGGACAAAGAAGTAGAAAACACTGGAGCTACTGACACACACAGAATGGAATTAATATGTTTTTATTACAGCGTCAGAACTAATATTCTGAGAAAGAGGCAACAACAAAACATGATAATTCATTTGAATAAATATTTTAATTAATTTTAAGTAAAAAGAAAAAAATAGAAAACAAGGTTTTATAGGGATAAATTTCTATAAATAATTATCTTTAATCTAGTGTGTGTGTGTGTGTGTGTGTGTGTGTGCGGTATAATAAAACACATTTATATCATATTATTTCATTACATATAAATTACATATAAATATAAAAAAATCACTATAAAAAGATACAAAATAACTATATCTATAAAAAATAACTTTATCTATCACTATAAAAAAAAAACGTAAAGACTTATTAAACATTTTTTAGATTACAGTCAAAAATAAATAAAACATAAATATAGAAAAAATGCAATATGTAAAAAATGCCCTATACAGAAATATACAATAAATAGGACTTGATATTCTTGTTTATATTATTAATTATTACACAAAAAGGCTGACAGTAAGATAAATACAGATCGTTCTGAATAAATCCGCAGAATGAGGTTATGAGCACAAACCGTTTTTTATCATTGACATTTACATCCGGTTAAATAAACTCAAGTTCAGGATAGAATGAGGTAAAAAGTCAAGACGTGTGGATTCTATCAGCAGGGAGGAATCATTTCAACATGAACTCAATTAACACACAGCAAGAGAAGTCAAGAAGAATCTAGAAGCGCCATCGTCTGCATGAGACCTGACTGCATGCGCCCCATCCTCACGATCACACAAACACACTTTAGCTAAACCACAATCACACCTCACCAAGTCATATTTTGAGAAATATTATGACATTATGTTGGCGATGGCACTCTGCGGCCATTAAAAACTCAATCTGGACACAAATCCCGTATGAAGACGCTGTCCATGAGAAAGCTCATAAATTCTCTTTATATGTTTCCTGGACACGCAGCAACTAATGCGTCTATCAGCGGCTTTACGGCCGCATTGTAGCAGCTCATACATGCCATAAAAGCGCCGTAAACTCCGTTCAGATGGAGTACTTCACCACAACACTAATTGCTCACCCAGCAAGACACATTTTACAGCTGTATGACCTCATCTCTTTATGGAAATATTTATGCTTCTCTTAAGAAAGAATGCTTTCGCATCGATCGCAGCAGGATTTGTGACGGAAATAAGATGGCGTTTACTGGAAAAAGGTTTTGGTCTTCATGCACGACTCAGTTGGTCAATCGATTTAGCGGCACCTTCATAAAACTTTAGTGGCACGTGTATAAAAGGTTAATAAAATATGGAAGTTACATACTGTATCTATATTCAAAAACATATATATAATTAAATGAATGATCAAACCATTCAAATTATTATGCATATGAAAGAAAAACTATTAAAATATCAAAAATCATTATAACAAAAATTAAGTGAAAATTTTAAATATAAATATACACAGTACACACACATATATATATATATATATATATATATATATATCAATAGTGAGTCAGTGGAATATGTCTCCAATAAAAATACTGTAGTACACTGGAGTGTTTACTTCGTAAACTGTAGTAAAATTCCCAGATACTATAGTGTTTTTAAATCTTACCATAGTAAATAAAGCATACTACAGTATTTACTACAGTTCATACTACAGAACACAGTGGCATATTAACAAAGTAAAATAATTACGACAATACACTAAAGTATAAAAAGTATTGGGACAATGCTGAAAATAATAATAGAGTTGATTGAGATTAATAAATGAAAAGCGAGTGTCATACAGATGATGCGTGTTGGCGTAATGAAGTTCGTCTCTATAAACATCAAGTGTTCAGTGATTGCTTTCTCAGGTGTCGCGTTCATCTAAAGACGAAGAATTTCCCACAAGCCTCTTTGTACCCGGTGTGTTCGGTTGCTACTCGAGCCCACATGTCTGTAACTCAATCCCAGCATTCTTTGTTAGGACACACAAAGCACAAGGTCTCTGTCTGCGTCTCTCCCGGCCGGGCGAGGTGTAAACCTGAGGCCGTGTGTGCACTTCTCATTTGAGCCGCCGATGTTTCTGCAGGTAAATCTGTGTCACACAAAAGGTGCGCTAGACTGAGAGACGATTAAAGGCTGTTAACTAATGACACGGTCACTGAAATCTGAACCAAACAACTGAATATGTCAGTCTGTCATTCTGCACATTACAGTGTTCATGTTTAACTGTTAGAAAGAGAAACAAAACAAACAAAAATGTAAATATAAATGATCTAATATATACTGTATATATATATATATATATATATATATATATATGAAGAGTTTGGTTCCACAATGAGATAACTGCGTTTTAAATGTTTTTCAAAAATCATGTTTTTTTATTGTGCATTCCAATGAATATCAATCAAACTGCAGTTAGTCTGTTTTGATTTAAGCCGTAATAACTTAAAAAATACAGCTAACTAACACAATAAAACACGATAAAACATGATAACATAATAAAAAGCATGATTTTAGTTATCTCATTTTGGAACCAAACTCTTCATATACACAAAATATATTATGATAAATGTGATGTATAACAAATACTATCTATAAAATATGTTGTTATTCAAACAAAACTGTAATGCACATAATGCTGTATAAATATTCAAATATACCGTACATGAGTCCTATGGTGTGAGAGCAAACACAAAAAAGGAAATAATATATTATTTTGTATCATTAATATTAATATTTATAATAAAAATAGCTTTAGAGAGATTTATTTAATTTATACATTTTTGCTGACATTTATTTGTCAATTATTCATATACCTCACTGCTTAACAGTTATTAGAACTTATTTTCCATAATAACATTTTTATTTGTCATATCATAACCCCGTATGTCAAAATCAATGTTCTTTTTTTCCCAGACTACTTTTTTTTAAGTTGGGTTGTTTTAAACCACGGTTTTGCAAAATGCGGACAAACCCACCCATTGGCTGAACCCAGAAAATGTCCATATTTGGCCCAACCAAACAACCCAGAATTCTTTATGATAGAGCTGCTGAAGGCTTTGAATCCACAATTAACCCCAGCCGTTTTTTTAGCATTAAACATATTAAAGGCATTGTTCTCTTCAGTCCACAGCAGGCCGTTAATCTTCAGAGTGGGTGGAATCTTCTGTCCGAGCTCAATGTCAGCTCTCGTTACGCCCGATGCACCCTGGACCCCCCCACATGCACCCTGGACCCCCCCACACGCACCCCTCTGCCGTCTGACCCCCGCACGCAATCTTCTGCCCCGACACCCCTCGCTCTCTGCCACCAGCGCCTGAACTTTCCCTTCTAATTACTTCTGCTATTGTAACTCTTCCACATCTGAACAGCATCAATTATGCACTAGAATAACACAGACCCGGCCGGCCCATGTGACATAAAGGCCGATTATGAGCGTGAATAATTCAGGCACCTTCCTGCATGTAACTCTCACTCACGATACGGTGAAAGAATCACGGTCCTGGAGCGGATCCGTGTGGTGATCGTGCCGAACGAGCGCTCCTGTTGTTTATAGCTGGAGGGAAAACTGTATTATTGATCACACGAGGAAATCTACAGTACGTCCTGTATCCACACATGATGCTAAGAGACAAACAGCACTTTGAATTTTTGTGGTGGAAAAGAGGCGAAATATTTGGAAACTTTGAAAGAAAATATTCTTTGATATTTACAGGTAAAACATTTTGAGTTTAACAGAATATTCACCAGGTAATAATTAGACAGACTCAATAAGAGGCCATGATTGTTTGACAAAGTGTCGTCTTCAAAAAACAACCGCCTCGATTCAGGGGATGTTAAAGCCTTCTAAAGCTCATCATGAGACTCGTGTGTTTTTAACATGTTTTGTCACATTTGAATCCTCAGATGTCAGGGTCACCTCTGCTGCGTCAACATGGCCGCCTTGACCTCATTTTTTCAGGATTGCGTGCAAAGGTTTGCCAGCACAGCTTGTCTGCGAGATCACAAACAGCCTTTAATATTTTATACACCCTCCAACCCCACCCGCCACCTCCAGATTGTCTGAACCAATCAAATGCCACGAAATGCTTCCCTTCCATTGGCTGAATAACCCCCTCCTCAAAATGCTAAGCAATCGCTTTTACATCTTTCAAAGAAGAAAGAAAATGATGATAGCCATGCGAACGCCAAACTATCACACATTATGAATACGTAAATTTAAAAAGACTTACAGACCACTAGAAAATAGAGGTTAAAAGAACTACGAGATCAGAAATGCATCTAAAAGTTGAGTCAAAATGAAGGCAAAATACATTACAATTAAATACCAGGTGGAATACCAGTATGGTGTAATAATTGTGTATGAAAAAATGAACCTTCACGAAATTGTCATGTGAAACATTTTTGTTAAGCACACAATGTTTAAAAAACACGTTGTACCAATTGCTTCCATTCTTTACCTCATTTGTAAGTCGCTTTGGATAAAAGCATCTGCTAAATGACTAAATGTAAATGATGTAATAAACATAAATTTAAAAACTTACACCAATTATATATTATAAAAATTGGACACAGCACAATCATGCACATATATGAGAGCAATGGCAACACAAAAAAATAAGAAAAAATCTTCTAATTTCTATTAAACCTCCTTTAGAAAATATCTGTTTATTTTAGTATAATTTTGTCTTTTTCATGACAATTCGTGGTGTATTAAAAAAAATCATCAACTTATGTAAATGACATGACTTTGTATTGGTATCCACTACACGTTCTTTAGATTTCAGGAATTATGTAATTCTGAAAGGAGTTATTTTCAGTCTGAATTTAAAATTTGACTGAAATTGCAGTGTGTTTAATATCAGATGTGATGTTAATTCTTCTAAAGCATTAACTGACAGTCAGTCACCTGCAGAAGCCACAACATTTGTCCTAAATCAAAGAATCCAGACCAAGAGACCCCAACAGACCCCAAAAGCCCTGAGCCTATTACAGAAAACTTAAAGGGCCAGTAATCCCTGATTAATTCAGAGAGAGAGAGAGAGAGAGAGGGGCGAGAAGTCGCCCCAGATGGCCTGTTCCGTGCGGACCGGACCATTGAGCACCGCGGGGCGGAAAAAAGCTCACGGTTTGAGAAGACCAGTAGCCAAACAAATCCTGATGAGAAATATCCTGCCGACATTTTCAATCCGATGTGGATGAACAGAATCTTTAAAGGACATGTGAAAGGTAACGTCAAGGAGAATATTTTGAAAAGGTGGTGTTTGTCCAGACATCTGAAGACACTCCAGGGCTCCTCTTAAGTATTATTTATCTCATTAGGTCTTAAAGTCTGATTCATATGAATGTGAGCTGAAAGAGGGATTACAGAGGAAGGGTTTTGTGTCACTACACAATGAGCTGATGCCTTTTTAAGCTCTTTAGTGACTCTCTGCTATTGAGAGGACGAGTCACGGGCTTCCAGAAACCCAAACAAACACACGACTTTAAGAGTTAAAACCTCACAAACCTCTCACATCTACTTCATTTCAATCTAATCCAAAGATTTACCACACAGACGGCCCCTAAAAAAACATTTACTCCAGTGTGCTAAAAGTACACTTTATATACACTAAAAACATGAACGTATACTTTCAGTCTACTTCGGTGTAAACGAGCTGTGTGCTCCAAATTTACAACAACTACACTTGAAGTATACACTACAGTGCACTTTTAAACTTACAAGTACTTGTACTTACTACATAAACGTACACTTACTGTAAAAATATACTTGACCTTCGCCTAAACATCATTTACTTTTGTAAGGGAAAGCTTTTCCACAGTTCCAGTCAACATTTAAACACAACCATGGAGTCTTTATTCTGAATATTTTCTACATGTTAGAATAAAAGTAAAGTCATAAAATCTATGAAACAAGCATCTGTCCTTTAACTCATCATCAAAATACACTTTTAAAAAGAAAACCCAACTCATATTTGTGTAAAGAAACTCATTTCAAACACTGAAACTCAAGCGTGTCCAAACTCTTTACAACAGATCGAGGGTCTCATACTGGACCCCCGTCTACCCAAAAGACCTGAAGAAGGACAAAGCTCAGTTCTGGGGTTAATCCCACCGGTTTAGGGCCCGTCACAGACCCCGAGCGCTAGAACGTCACCTACATTGTTCCTCGTCAACAGGAAGCCCATCCGAAGTGCCGGCCGCATGAGCTCGGCGTGGGAGAGCGCAGTGCCCTCGTCTCATTGTGCGCTCGTCTCTTTCCTCCTGCAAACGCTGAGAGGACGGTGAGCCCCCTCACGCTCTCCTGTTCTCCCTCTCTTTAAATACATGCATACTTTCCACCCGGCCAGCGACACAGAAACAATAGTGGCCTTTCACAGCCACCGAGAGAAAGAGAAGCGGGCGCTCAATATTTACAGCGGCGGCCCACTCCGTCTCCTCACGGGCAGCGGGCGGGCCGGACACTTTCTGTTTGCTTGTGTTCTGCAGAAGTGATGTGAACAGTGACACACACTCTGAAATATAATAAAAGAGAGCGCCGTGGAAACACCCCTCCGCAGGGATTTCACACAACACTCGTGCGATATTTGTTTTGCGCGTCTGAAATCTTGTGCATGATTCCTGCTAAATCTTTACGCTAGTCAAGCCGTTTCAATCTCTGGAGAATTCTCTCAGGGCTGGAGGTGGATTTACAGGTGTGTAATGAATTAGACGTACGGTACTTAAATACTTTAGTTAGTTTACACTCAAACATTATTTACTTAAGCTCAAATATTCATATTTTTATATGACTCTCTGGAATACTTGGCTCTGATTGGTCAATTGCAATATTCCAAAGTCTGTTATTTCACAATTACACCGCTCATCCGGGTAATGCCCGTCATCTTGACCGCTGCCGTTTAATACAAAAATATTCAAATAAATGCAATTCAAATATTCCAGATTGAAAGCAAACATGGGACAAATGATTAAACCAAACTGCATGTCTTCTCTTCGCTAAGGAAATGTTGCAGCTAGGAAGCATTTTTCTATTTATAAAAATATATTTTACATTTTTAATACAAAAATACCCAACTAACGACAAAATTTGGACATACTGTTTTGCTGAATTTTAACCATCATTTGTTTGAACGAGAGACGATGAGAACAAATACATGGAAGAAAAATGAAAATGTAGCCAATCTCCTGCATGCTAACTCTTATATTGGTGATTTGTCTTTCTAAACACATCGCAGTAACTGCACGGCTGCATTTCCCCAACGTTAACTTGTGTAAATCTAATCCAGAACAGAACCCACATCATTAATGCCATAAAACCCTTTACACAACAACAGTGAATCATGCTGATGATGTTTTTGATTATTATACAGTGAGGATTTCTCCTGACCATCAGCATCTACTAACATTCTGTCCTTCATATCACATCTTCTGTTGAAGTCACGTCAATGATAATCTATAATTCTATACGCTCTTCACTAACCTCCTGTGACACACACACACACACACACGTTTGATCCACAGCGAGAGTGAGTGTATAGGCACACAAGGTTTAGCGTTGTAGAGAGGAAAACACACAAGAGTCCTGAGAGTGGACGCTCAATACAGGTTGTGGAAAGTTGGCGGTCAGAAATGTTTGAATTCCCTACGGTTAAACTACGGTGGGAACTGCACTCTTAAAACTGTATTTGCTTTAAACCAATAAAACAGCAGAAGAAAAATATTGAGTGTGTTTATTTAGGAACTCCCAAATAAAACAACTGCGGGAAGGGTTTTCGCATATTAACCGTGTTCAAATACAGCAAATCACTCAAATTAAAAGAGAAGGTGTAGAAATGATTATTAGTTTTGCAGGATGTTTGGTTGTAAACACGATCGCACACATTCCCTACACACAACGGTCCGGCCCGGTGGATTTGAGTGGGAACACATTTCTTTCGCTGGTTCATCATGGAACATTTTGGCGAGCGACTATCGTGTTACAGCTGAATGTTTTTAGGTTTCCGCTCGGAGACCGTGTGACCCCTGTGCCCGGGTCTCCAGCAGACGACCCACACGCTCAGAACGAAGGTCCTAAAATATCTAATGGTGTTCATTCATTTTCTCTGCTCCGTGTGCCACTGAGAAATCAAGAGAGACGCAGCTAAAGAGGAAGACTTGAGAGCGTTCTCATTACGGCCATTCAGAAGAAGCAAAGGTGCAGTGAGAATGAGATGTGAATTAAGCAATTAACAATTCACGCATTTACAACTCAAAGAGAGCTGACACCGATTTAAAAAACCATGTTTTTGTGTATGTAAACTACATGAGAAACATGCACGCTGATATCATGTATCGTTACTGTAACAAACACAAAATATTTCTTACTGTTCATTCAGCTTCTTTCTCCGAGCAAACACACAACAGACAGAAGCCCTTCAGCTGTCCAATACTGTTATTCCTTCAAGAACACTTAAAGACAAGTTTTGATTTTAAAGAACAGTTAGCGGGTTAAGAAAAATGAAAGCGTATCAGCTGTCTGGTTAAGGCTGACTTTGCATTTTAGTTTGAAGAAAGCGTCACATAAATAAACACCAGCGAAGTTCTCGATGGGTTTTTTTTACAGTGCAGCTTTAAAAACTGTAAGATCTGTTCCTTACAAAGTTTATCATTTCTCTTACAACCTCCGTTTTACCTCTAACAGAGAGGAATAATATAAAAAATGCAGAGACATTGTCAAATGAAATCTTTTTTTAAGAAGCAAGATAACGGCCTTTTCTACTTCCAAAGGTGACTTTGGCGAAGTACAGATCTTTTGATTTGTGCAGTATTTCATCATAAATGACATTAAACGCTGAACTGTGTATGTCTTTCTAAACCAGTGGAACCATTCATTTACTTTTTGTAGTTTACACCATCATACGTGTCTTCAGCTGTGTTCGTTCACTGTGTGGCTCTTCGCTGTTCTGCCCTTTATAATATTAAAATAATGTTACTACATAAACGTTTCAAATGTTAGGCCTAATTCATCTTTAATTTACGTTTTATCACTCTCTATGATCCCAGGCTTCAAAGACACATCAATTCATTTATATCTGAGAACTTTCAATAGAGAAAAAGTATATATTTACCCTCATACTTTTATTGAAAAAACGCCAGGCCTTGACCAATTAAATTCACTGAATTTATTTCAAATCCAAATGAATGAGAATCAACTGCAGCACATGATATTCCCGAAGTTTATTCCCGAATATAAACTGCAGCGAGAGACCCGCCGAAACTTGTATTGTTTAATGCCGCGCGCGTGTAACATATTAAACCTCGTGCATGTAGGTTTGAAGAATTAAAAATATGCACGCGCACTCAAACGTGTACATCCTATAAACGGAATTAAATATCAGCCCTGATAATCTTTACACGGCATAAAACATCGCGAGAGAAATGCGCGCGGACTTCCAGTGACACTATAATAAGAAGCATACGCGTTATTTGAACAAACGTGCTGTCAGTCCAACATCTGACTGTGTTTTCTTAAATAACCAGCGCCGTTTATCTGCACCTTACAAATCCCTCTCCTTCTGTAAACGACTGCACAAACGGAAAGTAAAACTACAGCCTGATGCTTCTGCCGGTGACCGGTCCACTCACCTCGGGTTGGTTCGGTTCCAGTAGACCGCGTATCGATCAGCCATCACCTTCGAGCTGGCCTCTTGACTAAATACACACATCCACAGAATCACACCCACGAACACCATCATTTCCACTTGCAGCATCTCTACAGTCGGACACGTAAATTCCTCTTTCTTCAGTCTACTTTCATTCGCATCTGTGAACACAGCTGATCCAAGTGTCCAAAAGCGCCGTGCGCACTGCGCTCAATAATGCTGGACTGCGCAGCAGAAAACACGCGAAAAGCACACAAGAGAAACACAGAGTCCGTGTTTATGTTTTCATCCTAACACACATCCGATATGAACGCATGTGCCACTTCTATCAGATCCGAGTCCTGTGAGTGCGTGCGCGCCCGAGGCTCGGGTAACTGTAACAGCTATAAATCAATATCAGTGCGCAATAATAGCCCAAGAGCTTCAGATTAGCCCGTTCACAGATGTTTGGAGAAGTTGGCAGCGGAGGAGACGGAGAGGAGATGAACGCAGACACCGAAAAACACACCCGCGGTCAGGACGCGGGCGTCACGCGTCATTCTATCAGCGGGGATGAAGGAGAGCGCGGATCATCTGTTGTTTCACGCGCTTTCGGTTCGCCGGGAGGTGTGTGTGATGTGAACCGAACGGCTCCCGGTGCGAATGTGTGTTGGGTTACAGCAGGACGCAGAGAAACCCGATTGGTCTAAATTCTGATGGGCGGAACACTCGGGAAATGAAACCCCTCCTTTAACCCTTCAGCCTGTTAAATCTTGTAACCCACAGACAGATGCATTCTGCGCTTTCAGCTCAGCCGAATATTGTGAAATGAAATATTATACGTCATATTTCATTAAATCATAGCCCAAATATAATATATAGGCTAGATAAACTGGCTATACATTAAATGCGCCCTTTACCCTCACAACTGTTGTACAATTGTTATTTTTACAATTATTCCTAAAAAAAGTAAAGTACACTTAAAAATACAAATTAACCTTTAGTTACCCTGTTGTTTATATATCATTTGAGTGTTTTAAAGCGCTCTCTTTATATTCAATACGTGTGCGCGCTGAGCAGATGGCAACACCAGTGCGCACTTGTTGCGGTTTGTGCGCGCGACTGCGTGCATGCGTGCCGTGTGCTCTCCAGCAGACAGACGCCCCATAGTGGAAGCACAGCAAAGTGACCTATGAGCACTCAGCCCTAATCTGCCCGAGGCCAAATGTATGCATTACACCCCTGTCCCTAAAGACACTAGAGCTGCCAGTCTGAAAACATCCACAACACACGCTGCCAAATATTTACTCAATTAACATCGACCAACCTCGACCTCAGTGTTGTCATAATTGTGTGTGTAAACTCAATCTCACATCAATAACATTTACAGCGTCGGGGGACATGAGTAACCCAAAACCTCTTCACCTGTCGCTTAACAAACTTTCATGACCTTCAACATCCTTCTGTACTTCTGTACTGTTCGTGCTCCTGAAGCAGTCGGCCTTCAGACACAGAAGGAGGGGCGTCTCTCCAAATGACACAGTTCCTCTGGCGGGCCGAGGCCAGTTGTCCCCTATATTCTGATCACATCTCTCAGCAGGAGGGTGGGTCGGGGGATGAGGTCATCGCAACAGCAGCAGGGTTTTTGCAATCTCTCTTCACCAAACAGCGGCGTTCACCTGCTGAGCCGCATGCTGCTTCTGTCTTATTTCAAAGGGGAAGATGAGATACTCTCTATTCCACTTGCATTGAGGACTCGGAATTACAATGACTATTCTGATGACTTCGTATGCCGTGTGATTTACCAGCGAAGACGGAGCTGTCAAAAAATAGACAAGTTGAACTTATTCCCAGAGACAAATTTATCTGATTGATTCTTCTTGCATATGGAGCTTCAGAAGGCGATTGCTGTGGAATTGACAATGACCAGGACACAAACACACACACACACACACACACACACACACACACGCACACACAGTAACCCGAAATAATTTTGGCCCTGGGTGGAAATCCTTCTCCTCAATGAGTTCACTGAGATATGGGTAACATGTGATGAGCCAAATGAATCGCTCAACAGAAATACAGAATGATGTTCGGCCGACGGAGCACAGCATCAAACCCAAGAAAAGCATCACACTTGCCAAACAAGCCCACAACAAACACACGCTTGACATCTGCAACACAAAGCTGTAACTCTGATATAACATGTTATGTACGTTTCTCGTCTGAATAAAAATGTTATTTCTCCACATGTAAGCAGAGCTCAACAAGAAGAAATGATGTTAAAGTCCCCGTGAACCGGAAGTTGCGATTGTTTTTACTTGACGCATTTCTGAGTGAAATGGAATTTCTAATGAAAAGTAGTGGGCGTGGCTTTCGTCTTTCTCTGCAATTTGATTGGATGTAGAAAACAGCCGTTGCATTTTGAAGTGGAACTGGGTGCAGACTGACAGTTGAAGGGGAGGAGTTAACGGATGCTCCGCCCAAGCCGTCTAACATACGTCATTTAAGATGGATCGTCATGACAGGACTGAAGTGCATTTTCAGATTTCAACTGAAGATTATGAGGGTACACGAATTTTAAAAAGAGAACGACCCACATTGAACAACTATTGACAATAAACGCTGCGATATTTCAGGAAAAAATAGGCATTGTCATTTTTAATTTCACTGGGACTTTATGTTAAAATAATTCTCTGTCTATACACGCATACATACAGTATATACTGTATATATAGATGTATGTTTTAATATTTGTTTCATGTTTTCAGGGCACAGGTTCGATTGAATTACTGATGTCAGGTTGTGAATTTCTAGATCCATCTCAACAAAGAAACATTAAATCTACCTGAATCATGTGCAAGCCTCCACTCACACGGATGTAAATGTGCTTTTCGGATCTCTTTTTTAATCTCTGTTTGTAGAAGCAGATAGTGTTTAAATCTGCTCCGGTCATCAGCTCTTGTCATTCTGATGGCCAAAGTCAAATCTGTTGGATGTCATTTGTACACAGATCACGGGCTGTGCTGTAATACGCCGCTCGCCCTCAGACAATGAAGCCATTGTGAATGAGGATCAGTGTCTCGCTGCTACACGCACACACAGTAAACA
The DNA here is from genome assembly GCF_024868665.1 of Triplophysa rosa. NCBI lineage: Eukaryota > Metazoa > Chordata > Actinopteri > Cypriniformes > Nemacheilidae > Triplophysa > Triplophysa rosa. The sequence continues at coordinate 23,025,580 of NC_079906.1, forward strand.
CGAGCGCGCGTGTGCATCATGCCACAGACCGGACCACAACAAGACTGCTGGATGCTGGACGCACGCGTGAGATGATGTGCAGCAGAAAAGAGATTTCTCCGTTATTGAACACAGAAACGCCGTCGGCCTGCATCCCATAATTATTTCAACCGCTTACAGTGGCGTGCATAATTATCCCCAAAAATCAATAAGGTTTGCCCTGGATATCAGATCTCATTTAAATGCGAATCAACCGCTAAAGTGATTGTAAGAGACATCTGTAGCTCCGGGTTATGATGTCAGACAGACAGAAGTGTTTAGTAAGCAACTTAAGTATGCTAATAATATTCACACATATAATAAAACACATGACAAATCACATGGACTTAGAGGAAACCGTCTCTAGAGACCAGAACGTCACATCTGGAGACGCCCCGGGCCAGACAAAAATCTAATTTAGCTCATGAAAGTGTCAAGCACCTGAGCTGTTCTAATGTTCAAAGCCGAGCTCGTCATTTCTCTTTCATTTGATGTCATTTAATTCATCATTTATCGGCCTTAAGATGTCACAGTCCGTCTCTAATCCAATGGACGTGTTGTGCTACAGCACTGTGCCGCAAACACACGGCACGAATCGATCGAATGTGATCTAATTGGATAAATTTCCTCTGACGCTCTTCTCCTCTGAATGCTGATGATGGAGAGGCTTGAACGCTTTATTTAGAATTTTATTTTATAGCTAAGGAAAGTGCTAAAGAGAGTTTCTCAAGCCTTGCCAGAGACGAAGGGCGTGCCATACAGAACTTCTTTTTTAAACTCTTGTTTCAGTCAGACGGGGGAGAAATGCTCTGTCTGGTTCGAGACACATTTTTATTTTCATTCAACGTATTATTGTTGTTATTTTGTTTTTAATTTATACCTTTCATTTGTTCATTTCCTTTTTCAATTATGATTATTATGCAATTTGTTCTACAATATAAAAAAAGTTTCACTGTACAGGTTTTATCTGCTGTATAACCGTGTATCTCACAAATAAACAAATGAATTGAACTCAGTGTTTCAGTGGATGTCTTCCTCCAAGTGTATATTTGTAATACATGATTACTACAGAAAACACCTCATGCTGTCATTTGAGGGTTTAAAATGTTTGTGTTATCCGGTCTGTGAGAAACCGTTACAGGTCTGTGGTGAGACCGACGGTCATTACACGACTGGATCCTCATGACCTCAATCTGCTTGAACAAATGACGACGCGTGTGCCCTTATTCTTTCTCTCTGAACTAATACAGCAGTAAAAGTGAAACACATTATGCCTCAAGCACTCGCGTCTCTCTCTCTCTCTCTCTCTCTCTCTCAGCTCCGACCACCGCGTACAACACAACTGAGAATGCCTTTTGATTTCCAAAGCAATTCCCTTACATGCCAAACTGATCTTGATGAGATGGTTCGCCCAAAAATGAACTTTCTGTCACCATTTACTCACCCAAACCTGTAAGCATTTCTTTGTTCAGTTGAACACAAAGAAAGATATCTAGAAGATTGTTAGTAGTTAGTACCACAGTACCACAGGGCGAGTAAATGATGAGAGAATTTCCATTTTTGAGTGAATCCTCATGTGCCACTAACATTCTAATTGAATCCTTTATGCGGCGTTCAGGTCTGACACCTTTTCAATGTTTACAAAACAAATGAAGCCATTAAATGTTCTTTTCAAGCCTAGACATTTACATTTCTTCAAGGCGTCTCTGTTGGGCAGTAAATGTGAAGAAAGTCTTTCTCCAGCTGCTCTGAATCACTGATAAACACGGAAGAGACGACAGCGAGTGCATTTGATACATCTTTACTGATAGTTTCCACAGACACAGATCTGTTTCTGCCCTCCACACGACTGCAGCACTGTTTATTTCTCCTGTACTCTGTACTCAAGCTTTTCTTTCTATACGTCAGTGTTTAACACATGAAAAGAATTCTTCATTCGACACACAGAGACAATCCAAACCCTGATGCTGACCCACGTCCAACACAAAAACAAGGCAAATAAACAACCTTCAAATTAACTCATCTGTTATTTAGTAGAAGACTAAATTAAATGTCAACATGACCGATCACAGAACACAATGCCCTCATCTTCAAAAACCATCCACAACACTACACGAGGTCAAAGGAAAACTGATTTATTGAAGAAGACTTACTGGTTTCTATATTCAGCTGGTCATTTCATTTGAACAATATTCATTACAGGTCCATCAAAACCATTTCAAGAACCAAAGTCGAAGCGTTTAATGTGTTCTAAACAGGGCTTTTAATGCAAGAATCCCATCGCTTGAGAACGTGATGGACATTTCATTGCGCTATCAACATTAAAATGAACTCTCAGATATCACATCATCACCGGGTTATAGAAACATTTCAGATATCAATGAGGCAAATAAAAAGGACAGTGATTGTGACAGTTGTTCTAAAAGAAAATGAAGGGCTAATGAAATCTGGAGTCTTGTGATAAAGCGTTCCGTCTGAAGACACTCTGAAGTAAACGACCGGACACAACGATGTGAGAATGGGCGGATAATTGCAGTGATATTTTAAGAGAATGACACCAGAATATAAATGTTTTTTCAGGGTTAGACAGAACGATCTGATCTGATCTGATCTGATCTGATAGACAAAAGACTATTGAAAGATTTCCGGATGTAATGAATTTTTCTCTCGACACTCGTGATGTGATCTCACCAGCGCTCGTGAGAACCTCGACATGAGAAATCTTCAGCAAACACAGATAGCGCTTCATTCATTCTGCTCATGTTTCATCAACACAAGCTGATCTCAGTTCATCAGACATGTCCTAATGTTTCACAGATATGAAGCGTAAAATCAAACAGATTTAACAGAAATGCTATGGAACAACTATCTCTGTGTGCAGTGTAAGGTATCAGGTGGAGCCACTTCACTGGATTCACAGCATCTCTCTGATGCTCTATGCCAGTGTTTCTCAACTGGTGAACTGGTGTAAAGTCTAAGAAACAACAACAACAAAACGTAATTCTAAATGTTTTTCTGATGCGAGACTTTTATTCTGCCAAATGCATAAATGTAATTTTGAAAGCGTGAGCGCTCGCTGTCCCAATGGGCCCTTTTCACATGACGTCACGCATCTTCCGTTCTGCCGCGAAGCAGTGTATATATATATATATATATATATTTTAAGATTATTTAGTATTTTCCACTTCCTCCTCCTTGGTCTTCACACTCCATCCCAGTAGGTGGCGGATATGCTCCAAAAGCTGGTTTGCCAACCGCCATTAAACAAAAGAAAAGAAAAACTGCAGTTGCGGCATTATGCCACAGTGGAGGCGCTGTTTCGTAATAGTGATGGGAAGTCCGGCTCTTTTCTGTCGGACAGTTTAAGAGACCGGTTCACCGATTCTCTTACGCTCTGACGTAATGACGTCACTCGCCCTGACGAAACGCGTCAAGTCTAGTATCATCCCGACCGACTGGGAAGAAAATACACTCGGCACATTCAAATATAAACCAAAACCAGTAATCTTAACTTCTGTCAGTTAACACATCACGTCATGATCTGACACGTTTCTTAAATATACGTTTTGCAACTAAAGCACCCAAATAGGCACAGTGAAGTGCAGCAAACTATGACATTTTAAGTTTTAAAGATAAAAAGTGAATAATTAATCTTCATCAGCATTTTACAGAAACTATATGATCCATGCATAATTCAATACGATTTATGTGTTATTAAATAAACTTACGCTTTGCCAGATTGCTCCATATATTTTAAGTCCTCGGTTCACTCGTAACATTAGCACAGCATCAGTTGTCCACACTGTTCTGTAGCCTCACGGTGAATCACGCATGCGCACTATCATTAGCTCATCGGTTCTCACTCACTCAGTCGGACCGACTCGGACGTGTACGAAAGAAGCGGCTCTTCGGTTCGTGTACTGCTGAATCGAAAGCTGTTGCGAACCGGCTCTTGACTCCAGAACAAGAACCGCTCAGCAGTGGCATGAACGTAAACGGCGCTGCACATTGGTTTACGTACAGTGATAAGGCAGTAATAAAGTCCTAAACATCTTTCCAATTTTTTTTTATTGTATCACACACCTCTGTTTTACAAAAATATCTGACTTAGACGCTTTTTATCTGCTTTTAAAATTACACGCATGCGCAGTATCATCGGTTCTGAGTCGGACGTGTCCGAAAGAAGCGGCTCTTCGGCTCGTGTACTGGTGAAAATGCACCTACTCCAAACAATTTTGGTCAGACTTTTTAGTGCTTATCCAATCTTATTTTGTAAGTGCCTTTTCTTTTTGTTTTAAAGATGTTTTCTTTGGATTGTTTGACTATTCAAAAGAAAATACAAGAGAATTTTACATAATTTATGTCTTTTGTTAGCTAAATTTCACATTCATAAACAAAAGTTTACTGGCTCGAAACCTCTATTTTCTTTGTTCAAAGTTGACTTAAATGAATATGTGGAAACTATCTGAAGGTCTACTAATTTGAAAGCTGAAAACTGTATCTCTGTATTCATCCTTTGTGTCTTCTTAAGATGTAATTGTATTGTCTTGTTTTTTGTTAACCCTGGAAAGTCTGTATGTCGTGATCGTGGCAGAAGAACCCAAATGCAGGCAGGCAGTGAAGGGGTTAACAGACAAGACTTTAATAAATAAAGAACAAACAAAATACCCACGAGGGGGTGACACGAAAACAAATTTGAAAATAAAAGACTTCCCACGAGGGGGACAAAACGAAAACAAGAAAAGTAATAACTAAACTAAAGGACACGACCAAACGTCTTAAATCAAACACACGACAAGGGTAAAACACAACACTCACGGAACACGGGCACGGCTAGTAACAAGGAACACTCGACGAGGTAAACAGAACATACAAAACGTAACATAGTACATCCAAGCGACATGGTACAGGGATACATACGTAATACACGAGCACAGGACAATGAAACATGAGGGTATATAAAGGGAACACAAACGAGGGATAACGACAAGGGGCAGGTGTGGTTAATCAAACACTCAGGGAAAGATTACGAGGAAACGAGATGGCGGGAACAGAGACGAGACACTGGAGAGAACGCATATTATTGTCAAAAGGACAATAATATGTTTCTCTCCACACATAACCAAAGACTTTGCCATGGCTCTGCTACAGGACCAAGAAAAACATGACTAAAGAAGCAGAGCCATGACA
>NC_079906.1:23030887-23034629 GCF_024868665.1 Triplophysa rosa
ACAATGAACCAGCACGAGACAGAAGACACAAGGGCATTATAAAGGGGATAAATCAAGAGGGGACAGGTGCAGGACATGAACTAATTAACAAACAATAACGAGGAGACGAAAGGGCGGGAACAGAGACGCCACACCGGAGAGAGGGAGTATATGGAATGCCAAAACTGACTCTCTCCACATAAAACAAGAGGTTCTATCATGGTTCTGCCACTAGGTCAAGAAAAGCAAGACAAGGTGGGACAGAACCATGACAGTTATATCTGTGGATTATTTTTGCCGTTGGATAAATTTTTCCCCTTTTTCCTAGATTTAGTGCCTCAGTTTTATTGGACTATTTCCCAGTCTTTCTTTATTTTTTGCCCAGGCTCCGGTCAGTTTGTTATTTTGTTTGGTTTAGCGCCCTTTGGGAATTCTCCCAGCCTCAGCGCCACCCTTGGCCGGTTCTGCCATCTCAATGGCCACTGGACTCTCGGGCGGCTAGCTCGGCCGTCTCAACGGCCACTGGACTCTCGGGCGGCTAGCTCGGCCATCTCAACGGCCACTGGACTCTCGGGCGGCTAGCTCGGCCGTCTCAACGGCCACTGGACTCCCTGGCAGCTAGCTTGGCTTTCTCAACGACCTCTGGACTCTCCGGTGGACTCGCTCGGTCGTCACAACGACCTCTAAATTCTCCAGCCGCCAGCTTGTCTGTGGACTGCCTGGTTTCCAGTGGACAACTGCTTGCTGTTCCCGGTTCCAGTTTCTATTGACTCTCCCAGAATAAACTCATTGTTACCCGCAATTGAATCCGTGTGTTTCACATTCCTGACAGAATGATCGCACCCGAAAATGGACTTAGTGGAAATCTATGTTGGTCACCTTGCCATTTGTCCTCCAGACCTGGACACCAGGCTGTTGACACCACCCAGCTATGAGCCCGAGCCCCATGTCCTCAACCCACAGCCCTACGATGATCCTGACAGAATGAGTATCAGAATCCCGCCTCCTGTAAATGCCCGTGAAAGACGAGCCCGCCATCGTGGTCTTACTGCCCTTCGCCAACAGGGCCTGGATGTGGGGGCTTTTGCACAGATGTTCTGGACAATGGCTGTGTGGCTAGATTATGATGACATTGCCCTCAAGGACATCTTTAATACTTGTTTAGATGATTCGTTGCTTAAATGGGAGATGGATGCTCTCAAGATTCTAGATTTTTTGGGCTTCTCCAGATACCTCGGCCAGATACCTGGAAGACACGTCGCCAATCAGAGTCTGCCTGCAGCGACTACCCCGTCCATCCATCTTCAATGAGTCAGGTTGAAAATAACTAAGACCGTCACAGAGACGAAGGTTAAGAAGGAAGAAGGCGTCAGAATCAGCTGCAGCCTTCCACATATCGGCGTCAGATCCTTCCACATGCCAGGGTCAGCTGCAGCCTTCCCCATGCCGGCGTCAGAGTCAGCAGCAGCCTTCCCCATGCCGGCGTCAGGGTCAGCAGCAGCCTTCCCCATGCCGGCGTCAGGGTCAGCAGCAGCCTTCCCCATGCCGGCGTCAGGGTCAGCTGCAGTCTTCCCCATGCCGGCATCAGGGTTGATAGGGAAATAGAGCTGAGTGTCATCTGCATATAGGTGGTATGATAAATTGTGGCTCTGAATAATATGACCAAGTGGAATCATATATAATGCAAACAAAAGAGGACTGAGAATGAAATCCTGGGGAACACCATAATGTATTGGAACATGGGTAGAAAAGTATGTTCCCTACTTTCGCAGAAAATGTTCTCCCTTTTAGGTAGAAGGAAAACCACTCCAGCACAGGGCTATGAAACCCAGCTACATATTCTAGTCTGTGTAGAAGGATATCGTTACCAACAGCGTCAAACGCTGCACTTAAATCAAGTAAGACTAAAATACAGCCAGAACCTCCATCCAGAGTGAGTAAAATATAATTTAAAACCTTCAATGACACAGATTCAGTCCTATGCAGCTCCCTGAAACCACACTGAAATTTGTAGAAAATATTAAAAGTACTGAGTATGTATGAGGAGTGGTAGACAACTTTTTCAAAACTTTGGAAATAAAATACAGTTTAGAAATCGGTCTGTAATTATTCCATGCATGCTGATCTAAGTGAGTTTTTTTTAACAAAGGCTGTACTTTAGCATGTTTGAATTTAGTAGATACCACCCCATTGACCAATGAACTATTGACAATGGCAGTCACAGCTGGACTTAGTGCTGAGAAAATGTCTTTAAAAATATGTGAAGGCTAAACATCAAAAGGGCAAACAGAAGATTTCATACTAGAAACAATACCATGCAGCTGTGAGGGCAACACCAATTGAAAAAGTGAAAAAATCACTATCACAAGGGGGCATTTCTGGTAGTGATAATGGTAAGCTCTGGGAATAAATATTAGACCGAAGACCCTCAATTTTATTGATGAAATGAGTTGTAAACCGATCACACAGGTCAGTAGAATCCCCAGATAGAGCACTAGAGGAGGAATTTAGAAGGGACTTAATTGTATTTAAAAGAACCTCAGATTGATCTGAGATCCACCAAATTGGATTTTTGTAACATCAGAGGAGCAATTGAGTCTAATGTACCAGTGCAAGTACTGTCAAAAAGGTCAACCAAATCATCAGGATGGTCAGTGGAGGAAAGAATCTCACCAATGTTAAGAGTTGCAGAAGATAAATAAACATCAATAAAAGACCTAACAATAGAGGAATAAAAATGCCTAAATAGACGTGGTGAATGATATGATTTAGAGTGAGTAACAGCTGATATTGAGTCAAAAACCACTGGATAATGATCATAAATAATAGTTAAAGGCCTCGATAGGCCACAACATGGAGACGAAGGCTTCGATAGGCCGCAACAAAGAAACGAAGGCCTCAATAGGCCGCGACATAGTGACAAAGGCCTCGATAGGCCGTGACATAGTGACAAAGGCCTCAATAGGCCGCGACATAGTGACAAAGGCCTCGATAGGCCGCGACATAGTGACAAAGGCATCGATAGGCCATAACATAGAGACGAAAGCCTCGATAGGCCACAACATGGAGATGAAGGCCTCGATAGGCCGCGACAATAGACTAAAGTCTTGATAGGCCACAACATGGAGATGAAGCCTCGATACCCGAATGTGGAAGACTGCAATGACTAATAATAGAACATGATCAAAGAGTAATGATTTAGAAAATGAGACACTACCACCAGTATATGCATGAAAAATACTTCGACATGATAAATCATAAAATCCGCCAAACCATTTACATTTACATTTAGTCATTTAGCAGATGCTTTTATCCAAAGCGAAATACAGATGAGGGAAACAATGGAAGAAATTGGAACAACATAAGGACAACAAAAAGCATAAGTGCAAAAAGAAAATTGGTCTCATATAGCCTATCACAGTATACAGAGCTAAGGTTTTTTTTTTTTTGAAAAAAAATCATTCCATAAATGTGGAACCGATCCCAAGAAGGTACGTGAGAGAGATCTTTTACCTTTTTGGGGATGGCACTACAAGACGTCGTTCGTTTGCAGAGCATAGGGATCTGGCGGGTATACAAGTCTGCATTAGCGAGTGAAGGTAAGGGGGTGCCAAATCAATGGCGGTCTTGTAGGCCAGGAGCAGAGTCTTGAATTTGATTCGGGCGACTATAGGGAGCCAATGTAACTTAGTGAAGAGAGGAGTGACGTGCGCTCTCTTCGGTTCATTGAAGACCACTCTTGCTGCCGCATTCTGGATCATTT
>NC_079906.1:23034656-23083579 GCF_024868665.1 Triplophysa rosa
TGACCAGAAGGTTGCCGGTTCGATTCCCAGGGCCGGCGGGTAACAACTGAGGTGCCCTTGAGCAAGGCACCTTACCCCTACTTGCTCCCCGGGCGCTGCAGTGATAGCTGCCCACTGCTCCGGGGGTATGTGTGTTCACTACTCTCTGGATGGGTTAAATGCAGAGGTCACATTTCGTTGCCTTGTACCTTCGTACATGTGCAATGACAATAAATTGAATCTAAATCTAAAATCTAAATCTAAATCATTTGTAGAGGTTTGGTTGTGCAAGCTGGAAGTCCAGTCAGTAGCGCATTGCAGTAGTCCAGTCTGGACAGAACAAGAGCCTGGACTAGGACTTGTGTAGCATGCTGGGGAAGGAAAGGTCTAATTTTCCTGATATTGTAGAGGATGAATCTACAGGACCGGGTGGTGCTGGCAACATGATCAGTGAAGTTAAGCTGATCGTCGATCACCACTCCCAGGTTTCTTGCCGTTCTGGAAGATGTAATTGTTGATGAGCCCAGTTGAATGGAGAAGTTGTGATGACTCTTTGTGTTGGCCGGGATTACAAGCAGTTCTGTTTTAGCAAGGTACAGCTGCAGGTGATGGTCGTTCATCCAGAGCGAGATGTCGGCTAGGCATGCTGAAATGCGTGCAGAAACAGTCGGATCGTGAGGCTGAAATGACAGGTGGAGTTGTGTATCATCCGCATAGCAGTGATAGGAAAATACATGTTTCTGAATGACAGAGCCTAGGGATGTCATGTATACAGAAAATAGAAACGGACCAAGCACTGAGCCCTGAGGCACCCCTGTGTCGAGATGTTGGGGCTCAGAGACCTCTCCTCTCTTGGATACTCTAAATGTCCTACCTGCAAGGTAAGACCTGAACAATTGTAGCACCACTCCAGAGACACCCATAGCCTTGAGGGTCGACAGGAGTATGTGGTGGTTAACATTGTCAAAGGCAGCAGACAGATCCAGTAGGATAAGTACAGATGAGTTAGAGGCGGCTCTTGCCAGTCTCAGGGCTTCAATGACTGAGAGCAGCGCAGTCTCAGTGGAATTGACCGCTCTTGAAACCAAATTGGTTGCTGTCCAGGAGGTTGTTGTGGGTGAGAAAGGATGAGAGCTGGTTTCATACCACCCGTTCAAGAGTTTTAGCAATGAAGGGGAGGAGTGATACCGGTCTTTAGTTCACTAACAGTGCAGGATTAAGAGTGGGTTTCTTCAGTAGCAGGGTTATACGGGCCTCTTTGAAGACTGTGGGAAATGTACCAGTGGTGAGAGATGAGTTGATGATGTGGGTCAGAGGGGGAACAACCGATGGAGAGATGGCCTAGAAGAGGTGCGTGGGGATGGGATCTAGCGGGCAGGTAGTTGGGTGGTTAGAAGACATGACCTTGGAGACATCATCTTCCGATAGGAGAGAGAAGGAGGGGAACGAGCAGGTGTCGCGTGTGCGGGCGTGAATGGGGAACTGACTGCTGATGGTGGTGGTTTTCTTTACGAAGAAAGACGCAAAATCATCAGATGTTAAGTCGGATTTAGGTGAGGGGGCAGGCGGGCAAAGAAGAGCAGAGAAGGTTTCAAAGAGGGTACGAGAGTCAGGCGAGTCTTTGATTTTAGCGTGGTAGTACTGGGTGCAAACCATGAGTGAAGCTTCATAATACCATGACACTTAAGTGAAAGACCGCTTCATCTTGAGTAAAATTGTCGGGAGTGAAAGAAAGCAAAAAATAGAGACAATGTGAGGAAGCGAGAAAATCGTAAAGGGGATACGGTTGCTAATAGAGGATTGTTCGAAATATCCTGTGGAGATTATAACCACAATAGGCCACTCCGTTGGACAAAGGCCTTGATAGGCCGCGACGAAGATGTGAAGGCCTCGATAGGCAATGACATAGTAACGAAAGCCTCTATAGGCCACGATATGAAAATAAAGGCCTCGATGTGCCAGAACAAATAGACGAAAGTAGTATATATGGGGGTCATTGTGTCAAAATGATTGACAGGTATGATTGATGGTGACCTTGACCTTTGCGGGGGGGTTGAATTACTTCCGGACCACCCACGTCGCGAGGGCCCGCCCACTTTGCGTTGACCTTTGACAGTATCCGCCCCTTAGTGTGGTACCGCCCCTTGTGTTGAACTTTTGCCCTTTGACAGTATCTGTCCACGTGGTGAGGGATTGTCCACGTCTGGAGTTGAACTTTTGCCCATATGTTTATCGAACATTTTTCTCTCTTTTCCGGGGCGTGTTTGGACATGTTTTCATGAGGTTGACACGTATCTTATGCGCAAATGAATAAATCAACGAGTGATTAAATAAAGGCATGAATACGAATAAGTAATTAAATAAACAATTGGTTATATAAGTAATTAAATAAATAATGAATAAGTAAATAAACAAAGCAAGGAATGAATAAGTAAGTAAATAATATGCTGTGATAAAACTGTGGTAAAAACTTATGTTGGTTGAAAGACCGTAATCCTGACGTTATACTGAAAGGACTGTTTCAGACATTCCAGCGTTGCAAACACACCGACTGGTAAATTTGTTTTGAGCGCCCAACAATCGTTACCGTGTGGTCGGCGATCATTCTAAATAGAAACACCATGACTGCGTTTACTTTTTCTTCTGCAAAGACAACACAAAGCTTCGCTATCGCACCGGGGTTATCCTGCACGACACGAACATCACGAGCTGTACGAGATGCAATTTTTGTTCATTGGGCTGACCTTTATGCCCTGGAGACCCTTTTTTCCAACATCAACAGAATGATCAAGCGGTGCGATATGCGCGATGGCTATTCCAGAGTTAAAGTGCAGCTGTTCCACCCCGAGAAGTGTGCGCGCAGCCAGTGGGCCGTCGGACCGTCCCCACCCATTTACTATAGCCATTATAAAAATCAGTAGACAGAGCCTCAGATGCAGCATTCCTGTCTGTTTGAACCTACATCGTACTATTTTGCATCACACTTTTTAGAGTTCAGCCGAAAGCTGTTTAAAGACAAACTTTACCACCTCGCCGCATCCGCTCTATTCAATTCAATTCAGTTTTATTTATATAGCGCTTTTCACAATGTGCATTGTTCCAAAGCAGCTTTACAGGAGCAAATAAGAAAAACACAGAAAGGTAAAACACAGCACAGTGCATGGTGTTTATAGAAGAACAGAACAGAACAGAATAGAATAGAATAGAGAAGAATAGAAAAGAATAGAATAGAATAGAGAAGAATAGAAAAGAATAGAATAGAATAGAGAAGAATAGAATAGACTAGAAACAGAACAGAACAGAATAGAAACAATAGAACACAACAGAACAGAACAGAGGAGAGGAGGACAGAGGAGAGGAGAGGAGAGGAAGACAGAGCAGAGGAGAGAAGAATAGAACAGAATACAACATAAAATAAGAATAGAACAAAATACAACAGATAAGAATAGAATAGAACAGAATACAACAGATAAGAATATAATAGAACAAAATACAACAGATAAGAATAGAATAGAACAGAATACAACAGATAAGAATATAATAGAACAGAATACAACATGTAAGAATAGAATAGAACAGAATACAACATGTAAGAATAGAATAGAACAGAATACAACAGATAAGAATAGAATAGAACAGAATACAACAGATAAGAATAGAATAGAACAGAATACAACAGATAAGAATAGAATAGAACAGAATACAACAGATAAGAATAGAATAGAACAGAATACAACAGATAAGAATAGAATAGAGCAGAATGCAAAGATAAGAATAGAACAAAAACACTAGAACAGACAGAACAGAACAGAACAGAATACAAGAGATACAAAAGATAGAAAGAACAGATACAATAAGATACAAAAGAATTGAATCAACAGATAGAATACACAGATAAGAATATAACACAACAAAAACAACAGCAGTATTACAGAATACACAGAATACATAAGATCAGAACATAATAGCATACAATACATAATGTAACAATAACATAGAACAGAATACAGACATGTTCAGAACAGAATAGAAGAACAGAATAACAAAAAATATAGAATAGAAAATAGAACAGAACAGGAACAGATATGAGAATATAGAATAGAAACAGAACAGAACAGAAAAGAACAGAAGCGAACAGAACAGAATATCAGACAGAACAGAACAGAAACAGAACAGAATACAACAACAGAAAACAATATGGAACAGAACAGAATATTGAATACAGAAGGTATAGAATAGAAACAGAACACCGACAGAACAGAATATGAATTAGAACAGAACAGAACCAGAACAGAACAGAACAGAACCAGAAATACGAACAGATTAAGAACAGAATAGAAGAACAGAATACAGAATATAAAGAATATGAAATAGAACAGAAAGAACAGAATATAGAATATAGAATATATAGAAAAGAAAACAGAACAGAACAGATCAGAACGACAGAACAGGAACAGAATACAGAACAGAACAGAACAGAATTAGAACAGAATAATACAAAGAATTACAGAATACAGAACAGAACAGAATATTGAATACAGAAGGTATAGAATAGAACAGCAGAATAGAACAGAACAGAACAGAATATAGAATGAGAATACCTAGAGGATAAAAATTAGAACAGAACAGAAACAGAACAGATTAAGAAACAGAAACAGAAGCCAGAATACAAAGAGGATACGGAATAGGAACAGAACAGAACAGAACAGAACAGAACAGAACAGAACAGGAATACAGAACCAGAACAGAATTAGAACAGAACAGAATACAGAACAGAACAGAACAGAACAGAACAGAATACAACAGATAAACAGATAAGAACAGAACAGAACAGAATTAGAACAGAACAGAACAGAACAAGCAACAAAATACAGAACAGATTAAGAATACAGAACAGAACAGAATACAGAACAGAACAGAACAGAACAGAACCAGAATTATAACAGAACAGAACAGAAACAGAACAGAACAGAACAGATTCAGAATACAGAACAGAACAGAATACAGAACAGATTAAGAACAGAACAGAACAGAATTACAAGAGATGTAAGAACAGAACAGAACAAGAATACAACAAAGAATATGTCAGAACAGAATAGAAATACAACAGATCGAAAGAAACAGAATAGAACAGAATATACTGCAGTAAAGAACACGACAGAATAGAATCAACACGATAAGAACAAAATAGAACAGAATACAACAGATAAGAATAGAATAGAACAGAATACAACAGATAAGAATAGAATAGAACAGAATACAACAGATAAGAATAGAATAGAACAGAATACAACAGATAAGAATAGAATAGAACAGAATACAACAGATAAGAATAGAATAGAACAGAATACAACAGATAAGAATAGAATAGAACAGAATACAACAGATAAGAATAGAATAGAACAGAATACAACAGATAAGAATAGAATAGAACAGAATACAACAGATAAGAATAGAATAGAACAGAATACAACATGTAAGAATAGAATAGAACAGAATACAACATGTAAGAATAGAATAGAGAAGAATAGAATAGAGAAGAATAGAAAAGAATAGAATAGAATAGAGAAGAATAGAATAGAGAAAAATAGAATAGAGAAGAATAGAATAGAGAAGAATAGAATAGAGAAGAATAGAAAAGAATAGAATAGAATAGAGAAAAATAGAATAGAGAAGAATAGAATAGAGAAGAATAGAATAGAGAAAAATAGAATAGAGAAGAATAGAATAGAGAAGAATAGAAAAGAATAGAATAGAATAGAGAAGAATAGAATAGAGAAAAATAGAATAGAGAAGAATAGAATAGAGAAGAATAGAATAGAGAAGAATAGAAAAGAATAGAATAGAATAGAGAAAAATAGAATAGAGAAGAATAGAATAGAGAAGAATAGAATAGAGAAAAATAGAATAGAGAAGAATAGAATAGAGAAGAATAGAAAAGAATAGAATAGAATAGAGAAGAATAGAATAGAGAAAAATAGAATAGAGAAGAATAGAATAGAGAAGAATAGAATAGAGAAGAATAGAAAAGAATAGAATAGAATAGAGAAAAATAGAATAGAGAAGAATAGAATAGAGAAGAATAGAATAGAGAAAAATAGAATAGAGAAGAATAGAATAGAGAAGAATAGAAAAGAATAGAATAGAATAGAGAAGAATAGAATAGAGAAAAATAGAATAGAGAAGAATAGAATAGAGAAGAATAGAATAGAGAAGAATAGAAAAGAATAGAATAGAATAGAGAAAAATAGAATAGAGAAGAATAGAATAGAGAAGAATAGAATAGAGAAAAATAGAATAGAGAAGAATAGAATAGAGAAGAATAGAAAAGAATAGAATAGAATAGAGAAGAATAGAATAGAGAAAAATAGAATAGAGAAGAATAGAATAGAGAAGAATAGAATAGAGAAGAATAGAAAAGAATAGAATAGAATAGAGAAAAATAGAATAGAGAAGAATAGAATAGAGAAGAATAGAATAGAGAAAAATAGAATAGAGAAGAATAGAATAGAGAAGAATAGAAAAGAATAGAATAGAATAGAGAAGAATAGAATAGAGAAAAATAGAATAGAGAAGAATAGAATAGAGAAGAATAGAATAGAGAAGAATAGAATAGAGAAAAATAGAATAGAGAAGAATAGAATAGAGAAGAATAGAAAAGAATAGAATAGAATAGAGAAGAATAGAATAGAGAAAAATAGAATAGAGAAGAATAGAATAGAGAAGAATAGAATAGAGAAGAATAGAATAGAGAAAAATAGAATAGAGAAGAATAGAATAGAGAAGAATAGAAAAGAATAGAATAGAATAGAGAAGAATAGAATAGAGAAAAATAGAATAGAGAAGAATAGAATAGAGAAGAATAGAATAGAGAAGAATAGAATAGAGAAAAATAGAATAGAGAAGAATAGAATAGAGAAGAATAGAAAAGAATAGAATAGAATAGAGAAGAATAGAATAGAGAAAAATAGAATAGAGAAGAATAGAATAGAGAAGAATAGAATAGAGAAGAATAGAATAGAGAAAAATAGAATAGAGAAGAATAGAATAGAGAAGAATAGAAAAGAATAGAATAGAATAGAGAAGAATAGAATAGAGAAAAATAGAATAGAGAAGAATAGAATAGAGAAGAATAGAATAGAGAAGAATAGAATAGAGAAAAATAGAATAGAGAAGAATAGAATAGAGAAGAATAGAAAAGAATAGAATAGAATAGAGAAGAATAGAATAGAGAAAAATAGAATAGAGAAGAATAGAATAGAGAAGAATAGAATAGAGAAGAATAGAATAGAGAAAAATAGAATAGAGAAGAATAGAATAGAGAAGAATAGAAAAGAATAGAATAGAATAGAGAAGAATAGAATAGAGAAAAATAGAATAGAGAAGAATAGAATAGAATAGAGAAGAATAGAATAGAATAGAGAAGAATAGAAAAGAATAGAATAGAATAGAGAAGAATAGAAAAGAATAGAATAGAATAGAGAAGAATAGAATAGACTAGAAACAGAACAGAACAGAATAGAAACAATAGAACACAACAGAACAGAACAGAGGAGAGGAGGACAGAGGAGAGGAGAGGAGAGGAAGACAGAGCAGAGGAGAGAAGAATAGAATAGAGAAGAATAGAGAAGAATAGAAAAGAATAGAGAAGAATAGAATAGAATAAAATAGAGAAGAATAGAACAGAGAAGAATAGAATAGAACAGAACAGAATAGAACACAACAGAACAGAACAGAGGAGCAGAACAGAACAGAATAGTAAATTAGAATAAAATAGAATAGAATAGTCTAGAATAGAACAGAATAGAATAGAATAGTCTAGAATAGAATCGAATAGAATTGAACGGAATAGAACAGAACAGAACAGAATAAGGAAGGAGAGAATCTCTCAAGCATGTACACAGGTAAAGACATTGATGATATATTACATAACAGAATGCTTGAAATGTTAATGGATTAGATTGATCTCCAGTTTAAGAGCATTGAAGAATCTCTGTTGATCATCAATCTGAGAAGCAGCTCTCACGGAAACATTCCACAATCTAATCTCCAGAACGTTTTGTGGTTTAATCGTTAAGGGCCACTTTAACCCCAGAGCGACCTGATCCAGACCAGGAGATAATACTGCGGTCCATCCGGCGCCAGCCATGCAGAGGACTCTGAGGAAACATTCTGTGTCATTATTTCATTCTGAACTTCAGCATTAGTGAACCAACAGCAGTTTAACAGAGCATCAAGATCCGCTGGCTGGCGTCAGGCGTTCCTCGCGAGAAGCTTGTTACCACCAACACCGTCCCACCCCCGAAACCAATTACAAGTTGAACAATGTGCAGTCATGACACACAAAGCTTTTATAAACGCTGACGTGAGGAAAAGGACGCGCTAGACATCACTTTACATTGCTGAAGACATTTCATCTGAGACTGTTCTGTCGTGATTCAGGTGAATGTTATAAAGAGTTGAAGGCATAGTTCAGCCAAACATGAGAATATCCTGTCTCATTTCCCAAAACTCTTGGCATGTGTTTCTTTCACATATTCAGAACACAAAAGAAGGATTTTATTGTTTTTTATTCCTGTAGGTGTGATTTTAAATAAGATCATTCTGAAGCTAAACCCTGGGGTCTCTGATTTTCCACCCAACTCATCTTTGCTAATTTTCCAGCCGTTGCCGAGGGGCACGCTTGACACATTAGGCCATGATGTCCCATAACAGGAACATTAAAGTAGTTCCATGGACGACAAGACAGCAAAGCTGTCAGAAACACCAGGAACAACATCAGCCTTCAGAGAGAGAGAGAGAGGGAGAGAGAGAGAGACAGAGAGAGAGAGAGAGAGAGAGAGAGAGAGAGAGAGAGAGAGAGAGAGAGAGAGAGAGAGAGAGAGAGAGAGAGAGAGAGAGAGAGAGAGAGAGAGAGAGAGAGAGAGAGAGAGAGAGAGAGAGAGAGAGAGAGAGAGGAGAGAGAGAGAGAGAGAGAGAGAGAGAGAGAGAGAGAGAGAGAGAGAGAGAGAGAGAGAGAGAGAGAGAGAGAGAGAGACAGAGAGAGAGAGAGAGAGAGAGAGAGAGAGAGAGAGAGAGGAGAGAGAGAGAGAGAGAGAGAGAGAGAGAGAGAGAGAGAGAGAGAGAGAGAGAGAGAGAGAGAGAGAGAGAGAGAGAGAGGGAGAGAGAGAGAGAGAGAGAGAGAGAGAGAGAGAGAGAGAGAGAGAGAGAGAGAGAGAGAGAGAGAGACAGAGAGAGAGAGAGAGAGAGAGAGAGAGAGAGAGAGGAAAGAGAGAGAGAGAGAGAGAGAGAGAGAGAGGAGAGAGAGAGAGAGAGAGAGAGAGAGAGAGAGAGAGAGAGAGAGAGAGGGGGGGTGATTCAGGGTCAGCGNTGTGTTGTGTTGTCTGTCTCTGTTCTGTCACACATCGCTGGGAAAACAATAATAAACCCATCAGCTGTCATGACACACAGAAACAAACGTCATGTGTGGACGCACCCCTGACACCCGACACGCCTCACAGCCAATCAGATCTCTCCACAGATGTCCAGTGCTGTGACCTCATCAGTCAGCGAGAGACGCAGGACAGACCGTCAAGGACACAGAAACTCAGAATCTCTCTCTCATCATACCAGTCAAACACATTCAGGATTTGTCCTCACAAACAGAAAAAACATCAACATCACTACAACAAGAACTCTGTGTCACTCACTGATTTACAGAATGAACCTCTCTCTGAATGAGTCGTGTTGTTATTTCGTAACGGTGTAATTCTGTGTGTATGATGTTGTAAATGAGAAAAGAGTGAAGCGCAGAATCCTTTAAACGTGTGATATAAACACACAGTGAAATGTCTAATGGTTAAACGCAGGAAAGATTGAAGAGCGACTCTGAGGAATGATGCTCTTATCAGTGTTTAATACACACACACATCAGAGTGTCCTCACATCTTCACTTAAAAACCCCCATGAGAACAACAACAAGTGTTTCATATAAAGAGCCATTTATCACAAAAGAGCCAGACACACACTTCAAGACAGGTGAACATACAACAACAACAACACAAACTCATTACATTTACTCTTCATGCAGCATGCAAAGCCTGAAACTACACAAACATAAATATAAGTAACAGATGAGATGTGTGTTTCATAAAACACTTTAAATTCTTGAATCTTGTTCACACATAAAAATATTTTAACCAAAGACAAACCTATTTTATAGCATTTATATATTTTATACAATCTAAACAATGATAAAAACGTTTATGACATCACAAGGTAACAAAATTTCTCAAACGCATTATATTTAATTTATAATCACTCCCAGACACAAAAATCATTCATATGATTTCATTTTGAGCTCCCAAATATTATTAACTTATAAACAATGCAGAGGACTGAATAAACAGAAAAATCTAAAAACTTAAATGATCATCCTCTATCAGCTTTCAAACAAAACACCACTAGAAAAACAAAAACGTTGCCGAGCAGGACACAGAAGAACATGTGATTCAATGATTTGATTTGTGAGTACTTTTCTCAACCTTCTCCTCTCTTCTCTGTCCCCCTCCACCTCCCGCCAATACCTCGCTGACTGCTGATGACTTTGCCAACTTCTTCACTGATAAAGTGGAGACCATCAGCAGGCAATTCTCTGCTCAACGCATCCCTGATCTCTCTCTTACCCCTTGCTATCCTCAACTCCCTTCTTTCTCTCCCCTCTCAGAGACTGATGTCTCCAAAAGTCTCCTTTCCACCCGGCCTACTACCTGTGTGCCCTCGACCCGATCCCTTCCCACCTCCTACAGGCCATCTCGCCGTCTCGACTGCCTCAACTCGCACACATTATAAACACCTCTATCACCACTGGCACTGTCCCCACCTCACTTAAACAAGCCCTGGTAACACCTTTACTCAAGAAACCAACACTCGACCCCTCAGTGGTCAGCAACTACAGACCAATCTCACTCCTGCCTTTCCTCACCAAGGCCCTCGGAAGGGTAGTATTTAACCAACTCTCTGACTATCTCTCACAGCACGACCTTCTGGACAGTCAGCAATCCGGCTTCAAAAAAAGACATTCTACAGAGACCGCTCTCCTGTCTGTCGTTGAAAACCTACAGCAGGCAAGGGCTAAATCACTGTCATCTGTCCTAATTCTGCTTGATCTCTCTGCTGCTTTTGACACTGTGAACCACCAGATCCTGCTGTCCACTCTCTCCAAACTGGGCATCTCTGGAACTGCAGTGAACTGGTTTGACTCTTATCTCACAGGCAGATCCTTTAAGGTATCCTGGAGAGGCGAGACATCAGATCTCACCAGCAGACAACTGGAGTTCCTCAGGGCTCAGTTCTTGCTCCTCTCCTCTTTTCTATATATACCACCTCCCTGGGTCCAGTAATTAAAGTGAAAGTGATGTGATGTGAGGCCTGGGGTTCCATGGGGTTCCATACTCGGAATTTGTGCTCTGCATTTAACCCATCCAAGTGCACACACACAGCAGTGAGTAACACACACACCGTGAACACACGCCCAGAGCAGTGAGCAGCCATTGCTGCAGCGCTCGGGGACCATTGCAAAGGCACATGGGTTCTCATACCATTTTTATGCAGATGATATGCAACTTTATTTCTCTTTTCAGCCAGATGACCCCCACCGTCTACTGGACATCTCTTCTTGGATGAAAGTGCATCACCTACAACTCAACCTCTCCAAGACAGAACTCCTGGTTATGCGGGCCCACCCATCAATTGAACACCACCTTACCATTCAGCTCGGATCCTCAACTATAACACCCACCAAGTCTGCGAGGAACCATGGGGTGATTTTCGACGACCAGCTGAAATTCACCTCTCACATCGCAGCAACCTCTGGAACTTGCAGGTATGTGCTCTACAACATCAGGAAAATCAGGCCGTTCCTGTCAGAGCATGCCTCTCAGCTGCTAGTCCAAGCTCTGGTCATATCAAGACTGGACTACTGCAATTCTCTTCCGGCCAGCCTTCCAACCAATGCACTCAAGCCCTTGCAAATGATCCAGAATGCAGCTGCACGTCTAGTTTTCAATCAGCCTAAAAGAACCCGTGTAACACCCCTCCTAATTTCACTTCACTGGCTGCCAGTTGCCGCCCGCATCAACTTTAAATCTCTGACACTGACCTTCAGAACGATAATGGCAAATTCACCCATTTACCTTGACTCACTGCTCTAGGTCTACATCCCCACCCGTCATCTTCGGTCTGAAAATGAGCGACGCCTGGTTGTTGGCACCAAATCGCTTGGAAAAATCTTTACTCATTGGGTTCCCCTGTGGTGGAATGAACTGCCAGCCTCCACCCGAACTGCAGCATCCTTCACAACTTTCAAAAAACAGCTCAAAACACACCTGTTCCGCATTTATTTGACTAACCAATAACTGTCTGACTGTCTGTCTAAGAAAAAAATATATTGTTGTTCATTCTCTACTTTGCTTACTCCAGCTTTAATCCTCCTAGTAACATGGCCTAATAACTCAACTGAAATGTTTAGATTGTTGACAAAATGTTCATATGCTCTCCTACTTGAAAGTCGCTTTGGATAAAAGCGTCTGCCAAATGAATAAATGTAGATTTAAAGTTCAGTAACATCAGGATGAGATAAGGAGTAAATTCAGTTGTGTAGAGAGACTGTACTGAGAGTTACAGCTTCATATCATAACAATTATAAAGACGCCTTTTAATTACAGAAAAAGATGAAAATCTCCACCCATTCCATTACAAGATCTCCATGACAAATGACTCTTCATTAAAAAATATTGTGTGTCAAGACATATAATCAAAAGATAATTAAAGTCCCCGTGAACCGGAAATTGTGATCGATTTTACTTCCGTATTTTGATGTATTTCTGAGTGAAATTTCTAATGAAAAAACAATTGTGGGCATGGCTTTTGTCTTTCTCTGTGATTTGATTCGATGTATAAAAACATCCGTGGCACTTTGAAATAGAACTGGCAGACTGATAGTTGAGGGGAGGAGTTAACAGATGCTCCTCCCAAGCCGTCTAACATATGTCATTTCATAGGGACGGAAGTGCATTTTCAGAATTTAACTGAAGATTATGAGGGCGCATGATTATTTAAAAGAGAATGACCCACATTGATCAACTATTTACAAGAAATGCTGCAATATTTCATAAAAAAATTGGTGTTGTCTTTTTTAATTTCACTGGGACTTTAAACTCTTTATATTGGGCTCAGTCTCTTCCGTCCATACAGAGTCAATGCTGTTTATATCAGTCATATTAAACTGGTACAATATACACAATAGAACAATGTATAACACTCAACTCTTTTGACCTATTACACAACAAAAAGTTTCAAATAAATAAATTCTGACTGAACGGTTTCATTTACAATAATATTATTAAATCATGAAAACAGGGAAAAGTGAAAGATGGTGAGCGACTCTTCCCAGCATTTGACTTTCTTAACAGGACATGAGGTAATAAAGAGAAAGTTTTCAAGCATCTATAAATGTCTCTGTTCTCCAAAAACAGATTTCCAATGGACTCTCAGCTGAAGTTGGTACAGATTAATACAGTTTATTCACTTTATAACAATAATAACACATCAATCATATTAACTCTTGTTAAAAAACACGAACACAAGTCTAAAGACGGATTAAAAAGAGAGATTTAACTCTCATTTTAGTCATCTAAAGGTTTACTGTAATGATTCTCTTCAACTTCAGTTACTGTACTGAACTTCTGAAAGACTTTCAAACGTTTTTAAACACCGAACAAAAAACACTCCGGAGGGTTAAGAGACGGATAATGATGAGAAGATGTGACACAGACGACTGCTACCTTACAGATTTTAAAGGAAAAGTCAATGGCCAGAATCCAAAATAAACTTCTGAATGATGTTTCATCCCACACCATAAAAAGAGAAAATGAGATTTCATAGCACATGAGAATAAAGGAAAAATAACTTTCCTGTTTCAAGGTGAATATTCTAACGCCTCTTTCAGAGATTCCATCACAATCCCATTATCTGCATGGAAAACTGAACTATTGCAATCGTGAACACCACAGACCATCATAAACACAATAAACCTCAGATAAGAGAGAGAGAGAGCAAAGCTAAAGAAATAATTAGATTGAAAGTCTCAAAGCAATGAGAAGGTTTCAACATGAAGCACATGATGTTAAATGATCTGTAAGTGTGACTGATGTCTGATGTGAATATACTACAGTCAGAGATTTCATTGGTCCATCTGTCCAACACCAGATAAACCCCAGAGAGTCGACAGAAACAGAGTGACGGATGTACAACACACAACACATTCATACATAAACATCACCTGAAGTACAAACAAAAGCACATTCTAAAAATGCAGAACAAAGAAACCAAACAAATAAAAAAATGACCTCATTGAAAGTCCTTTAAACTCTAAACACTCAAATCAATCAACAATCAATATCTGAATGAACCTTTTTAAAGGAGAATACACACCAGAAACTCACATAAATAAGAACGAATCAAAAAGAATCAGAGCACATGTGAATCAGAAGAAGCATCGTGACACTGTCATGAATGTAAGCTTCATCCTGAGAACTCTGACATCACAGTGACACAGAATGATGTGACAGAATGAAACCAAAGACACCGTGCTCAGGGGATGATGGGTAATGGAGAGGACTGTGAGTGTTTAACAGCACATGTTTCCTCACATTCTCAGCACATGTGTAACACACACTTCTGAGAGAACACAAAAACCAGAGCTTAATAACTGTTGGCCATTATCATGACACGCTAAACACTGTGATAAATCCACACACAACCACATCAGAACACACACATCATGTGTAAGATGATCTTCAATGTGTAAAACATCATCTCTTCTCTCTTACAGAACACATGTGTGTAATGATGTTCTGTCTCAAATATTTACATGCGACAGTTACTGCAGAAAATCACTGTAAAGATCTTTTCATACTGTAGTACAGCAGAGTAAAGTACAGTAGAGTAAAGTACAGTAAAGTAAAGGACAGCAGAGTAAAGTACAGAAGAGTAAGTACAGCAGAGTAAAGTACAGTGTAGTATAGTACAGTAGAGTAAAGTAGAGTAAAGTAAAGGACAGCAGAGTAAAGTACAGAAGAGTAAGTACAGCAGAGTAAAGTACAGTGTAGTATAGTACAGTAGAGTAAAGTACAGTAAAGTAAAGTACAGTAAAGTAAAGGACAGCAGAGTAAAGTACAGAAGAGTAAGCACAGCAGAGTAAAGTACAGTGTAGTATAGTACAGTAGAGTAAAGTACAGTAGAGTAAAGTACAGTATAGTACAGTACGGTAGCGTAAAGTACAGTGTAGTATAGTACAGTAGAGTAAAGTACAGTAGAGTAAAGTACAGTAAAGTAAAGTACATCAGAGTAAAGTACAGTAGAGTAAAGTAGAGTAGAGTAAAGTACAGTATAGTACAGTACAGTAGCGTAAAGTACAGTGTAGTATAGTACCGTAGAGTAAAGTACAGTAGAGTAGAGTAAAGTACAGCACAGTAAAGTACAGTAGAGTAAAGTACAGTACAGTAGCATAACGTACAGTGTAGTATAGTACCGTAGCGTAAAGTACAGTAGAGTATAGTACAGTAGAGTAAAGTACAGTAGAGTAAAGCACAGAAGCGTAAAGTACAGTAGAGTAAAGTATAGCACAGTACAGTAAAGTACAGTAGAGTATAGCACAGTACAGTACAGGACAGTAGAGTATAGTATAGTACCGTAGCGTAAAGTACAGTAGAGTAGAGTAAAGTACAGTAGAGTAAAGTACAGTACAGTAGCGTAACGTACAGTGTAGTATAGTACCGTAGCGTAAAGTACAGTAGAGTATAGTATAGTACAGTAGAGTATAGTATAGTACAGTACAGTAAAGTACAGTAGAGTATAGTACAGTACAGTAAAGTACAGTAGAGTAAAGTACGGTAGAGTAGAGTACAGTAAAGTAGAGTAAAGTACAGTAGAGTAGAGTATAGTACAGTACAGTAAAGTACAGTAGAGTAAAGTACAGTAGAGTATAGTACAGTACAGTAAAGTACAGTAGAGTAAAGCACAGAAGCGTAAAGTACACTAGAGTAAAGTACAGTACAGTAGCGTAACGTACAGTGTAGTATAGTACCGTAGCGTAAAGTACAGTAGAGTATAGTACAGTACAGTAAAGTACAGTACAGTAAAGTACAGTATAGTACAGTACAGTAGAGTAAAGTACAGTACAGTACAGTAAAGTACGGTAGAGTAAAGCACAGAAGCGTAAAGTACAGTAGAGTAAAGTACAGTACAGAAAGGACCGCAGAGTAAAGTACAGTAGAGTAAAGTACAGTAGAGTAAAGTACAGTAGAGTAAAGCACAGAAGAGTAAAGGTGAGTACAGTAGAGTAAAGTACAGTAGAGTAAAGTACAGTAGAGTAAACTACAGTAGAGTAGAGTACAGTAGAGTAAAGTACAGTAGAGTAAAGCACAGAAGAGTAAAGGCGAGTACAGTAGAGTAAAGTACAGTATAGTACAGTAGCGTAAAGTACAGTGTAGTATAGTACAGTAGAGTAAACTACGGTAAAGTACAGTAGAGTAAAGTACAGTAGAGTACAGTAGAGTAAACTACGGTAGAGTAAAGTACAGTATAGTACAATACAGTAGCGGAAAAGTACAGTGTAGTATAGTACAGTACAGTAGAGTGCAGCCTTTTCAATGCAAAGATGCTACAGTAACAAACATCTTTTTAAATTTATTGTTAACATATTGTTGAATTTTTTTATGGCAGTCTAGGAAATAAAGAAACAGCTGGGCAACTCTGTGAAAATGTCAACCTTATCGTGAAAAAATAGTTTTTACAAAAAGTTTTAATATGCTAACAGCACATATGTCAACATTTGGTGGTTTAAATACCCATGTGAGGTCTCTCTTCACGTTTTATTTTTACTGCATGATTTTTCATAGTCAGGTAAGTGCCATTTTTTAGGATTGTCCCATCCAGAACGGTACATACTGTATTCCACATGAATAGGCACATGAAAATAAAATAAAGTAACTATTTGATGTTCTATAAAGATTGCGTCAGGTTTGTGCACTTTAATTCACAGAAATGCTACAAATGTTTTCGTCTCCCAAATACCATGTCCTTTTTGTCACATCCATAACGCATGTTTATTTCCCTTTTCCAAAAGAGAAAATTTGATGATAGACTGACATTTTTCTGATGTTTAGACTTTACCAACAAGGGTTTAGTACAATCTACAGTGCCCTCCACTATTATTGGTAAATATGAGCAAAGAAGGCTGTAAAAATAAATCTGCATTGTTTCTCCTTTTGATCTTTAATTAAAAAAATCTACAAAATTCCAACGTTTCACTGAAGGAAAACAATTTGAAGTGGGGGGAATGTCACATTGTGAAAAAAATGTTTCTTCCATAAATGTTGGCCACAATTATTGTCACCCTTGTATTTAATACACTCAACAAGCTCAATTGATAAGAAAATCAGCTCTGAGTGTTTTCTTTTCAGTCTGATGTGAGGTTTGAGAATTCATTGAGAGTCATCCGAGTCTATTCCTCATACAGAATTTCTCCAGATCCTTCAGATGTTGGTGATCTCTTATCTTCAGCTCATCCCACTCATGATCATAGTGTTCAGGTCAGGGAACTGGGATGGCTGTGGCTGGATCTTGGTTTTGTGTTCAGTGACTCCTTTTTTGTTGATGTTGATGTTTCTTTTGAACCAGTGTGCTGATGGAAGATCTAACCACGACCCATTATCATATTTCTATAAGAGCAAGTCAGGTTTTGATTTGATTTGTATATCTGTTGGTGTTTGATATAAAACATGATGACATGTATCTGATCAAGATGTCCAGGACCTCTGGTATAAAAGTAGGTCCACAACAATAAGGATCTGGCGACATATTTAACTCTGGACGTGGGGCACTCTTTTATCCACGTGTGCACCAAACCTATCTTGTGTTATTGCTGACAAAAAAACTCTTTCATTCCATCTGGCCATAGAACCCAGTCCTGCTTGAAGTTCCAGTATGGCAGATGAATGTGGTGGAGACTGTTTTTGCATGAGAGCAGAAGATTTCTTTCTTGAGCCGTGTCCCAAACAACGCGTGCTGATGGAGGTGCAGTTTTCCTTTCATTTTTCTGAAACTAAAAATCAACTAATTTCTGCAATTCTCCATCTGTGATCTTTGAAAAGTCTTTGGCCACTCAACATATTGAGATAATATAGACACACATCCTGTTTCGAGCAGATTTACAACATCTCCAGTCCATTACAACTATTGCCCTGATGTTGGAAATGAGATTTTTATTGTTTTAACTATTGGAAGAAGTGAGATGTGTTGGTTATATTTGAGTTTTGTGTTACAGTATGTCATGAATCTTGTTTTCATCACTGTATTCTATGAGTCCAGACACTCAAGAGTTACTTGTGTTTTTCTTCTCTCTCTCTCTCTGCTTCTACAAAACTCCCTCATTTATATTCCTCTCAGGGTTTTATTGGGTCATAAATCTAAACTACAGTAAACTGATATTTATGCTTAAAGAAAAGAATCTTTCATGCAGTCAATACTGTATTTATTTGATTAAAAACATAAAACCCATAACTGATACATCTGTCAACGCTCCACACACATACTCCATGAACCCAAGAGGATTAGTGAACATAATCTTCACAAGCTCTTTATCTACAGCGGTGAAACACTGTAAAGAACTGTGAGATTCATAAACCACACATACTGTATAACAACACGGTCCTACAAACTGACAGAGATCACAGCTAAACCTAGCCAAACCTAGTGAGCTGACTACCTAGACAGGCCATTTGAACATCTCTTTCACATCGAATGATTTCCTGAACAACAAACTGAAGGATTCTGAGAACTGATGGGACGTTTATTCAGAACATTTGCTCAATATACTGCGTGCGGTCTGTGTGCTGTTATTTCTGTAACCTCAGATTCTTGTTATTTTCTCCAAATGTTTTTATATTCTGCAATAATAAAACAGCAGACGGATGTAAATGGACCAAATGGACTGAAATGTTAATATACCGCGTGTTGACCTTTAAAAATGATTGAAGTGCTTTATAAAAACTGTAAACTTGCGTCAGGCTGAGATATGAAATGACAAACCATCACAGTGACATTAAAGATGGGCTATCACGCTCTGTCATGCATTCTGACTTCTTCACACTGTTAAACGTGCTGGCTTCTCATGCTTAACATGGTCAACATGTTAAAAGGACGTATGACGCAGTGTTTCTGAGCTTGATACACTCCCCCAGCACTCCAACTTGTTTCGGAAAGTCTGGATTTCTGTTTCGTAATAGGGATCATATTCCTTTTATTGGGCAATTCTCCCGGAGAAGCACGCCCACAGCAAGGCGAAGGAGAGAGCACGCCCATGTGCCAACGGACAGGCGTAGGAAGACCCGCTTATCAAGATCGGCTGCGCTGTGTTTTAATTTTACACAAAATGTGATATCCGCCGTGTTATTGTGTCATGTTTTCTCCCTTTCTTTCCAAAGCGCAGTATAGGCCAGTGTCACTTCTCTGCAGAACGCGATATATGAGCTCAACCAATCACAGCACAGCATTCCACGCGCTGTAAACAGTAATGGCGGCGGCTCCTAGTTTCCCTGATCTACTTTCTACTTTGTGTTCAACAAACAAACAAAAAAAGAATCATTTTGACGGCATTGATGAACCTGTGCTGGTGTCTGCGGCGGGGAAGAACCGTAAGCCATCGAAATCTAATCATTTACGTGAGAGATTAAGAAGACGAGGCAGTAATTTGTAGCGTTAAAGATGACCAGTTGAATTCATTTCAGGAGCGCTGACTGACTGAACGTGTTTTTAGTCCAGTGCCTGTGTGTAAGATTAGTATTGTATTGAGTTCAACTCACTTTGTTGTGTATTTTCAACAGTTTCAATATGAAAAATAACTTTTACATTGATTCAATGGATTTATTGCATTTTGGGGGAAAAAATGATCCGTTTTTATCATAAACCTTTTCAAATCAAAATCTGGATTTGAATTTTTTATGTTACTAGAACCTAAAGAAAATAGTGGTTTTCATCTTGCCACTTTCTTTGTAAAGAAAACACATTTTTACTCAAATAATTATGATGGATTTATAGCGTTTTGGAACCAAACTCTTCATATTGATGTGCGTATGCACTTGTTGTGAATTAGGCGAAACGTTTTCGTGAGAGGTTCAAAAGTGTGTATAAATATGAAAAAAAAAACTGTGAATGTGACCTGCAATCAACAAGAGAGACATTTTCTCTTTCCAGACATCATTAAACGAGACAAAACAAACTGTTCCTAAAACAAGAGGAGTCATCACAATTCTCTTATTCATTTCCCCAGAAGAGAAACACTGTTAATGCTAAGAGTTTGTTTCGTCATGTTAAGGATTTAACGCATCAGCATATAGACTCAAATCACCAAGAAGAACCCATTGAAGATCCAGTGTACACCTCTCTCTCTCTTCCTTCACTGAAAGACGTGTGGATTTCATCTCACGTGTTTAAAACATGAAACATTTCAGCCAATCAGGCAAGAAAAAATCCTCTAATGTAATTTTGCTTCTCAATGTAAATGTATCTTGTTTTAGGAAAATGTCAATATTGGTAGTGAAAAACAACACAAAAATACTAGTAAGAAATTCCACACATTTCAGTAGAGGTGTACAAGTTACAAGGAGTCTAAACAAACTCAAGCTGAACATATGAAAGAAAGACTAAAACACACTACAGCCTTCACCATCAAGCGCACTTCATTCATACTAAATATTCTCTGGCTCACATACTTCTATATAAAATCACTTACAGTTTACATCTGAAATATTTCTCTTCATTAACGCAGACTACATGAGACGGCCATTAATATCTTTCCTGATTTTTTGTGTTATTATAGCTCATAAAACCAAGATCCGGCCAAAATATAAATACTGCGTCCAACGGCGTTTTAGCAGCAGAATGACGTGTGTCATGTCTATGAAACCCCTGAGAAGTGTTGAACAGTAACACTGTTGTTTCCACCTGAAAGTGGAGAGAAGAGCCTGTGTTTTCTGTACAGTTACATCACTTTATACAGACCATACGAGAAGAAAAACGAACGCTGTGAGAGTTCATTGAGTTCAGCTGTACATGAAGAAAATCCCTAATCTCGGGAATAAAACACATGATTGTTGTGACTGGAATAAAGCTGATTGTCCACTATTCTAAATGTGAATGAACATGATAAACGGAAGGTACAATGCTTCATAAAGAACATTATGAGAAATGCACAACATCTCTTCAAAATGAAAATCAAGCACAAGTGACCTGAGCTCAACTCAACAAGTCTCAGCAGGACTGGAAATATATTGAGGCTTCCGACATAAAACGTGTCTAATTTAAGAAAAAAAGGTTGGCTTTCACTTGAAAATTGAAAATAGCCATTTATTTGTAAGCATCACTCCCCAGCGCTTATGTGGAGAAATGTGAAGAAGCTTAAATCCACATCATCAAAAGCGTGTAAAGTATCTTTCCTCGCAAAGTCATTTTCCACCAAAAATGGGTAGAAAAGTGGATTTTCTAAGATGCTAATAAAGTAATTCAAGGCCTGATGCAGGACAGAACTTTTCAATTTCATCAGATTTGTTCTACATGAGAACTGGACCGCTGCGGCATCACGTGTCCCTCCTCTCCGTCACACTGACTCAGAAAGAAAACACTCCGCGCTCAGGCTCTCTCCAACTAACAACACTTTCCTGATAGAACACACAAATGTAAATACATCAGATGTGAAGAGACAATCAAACACCAGCAGTTTGGTTCTTAATAAAGCATTGAAGTGCTCATTGTTGAAGTGTAAATGACTGTGGTGATGATGATGATGATGATGATGCTGATGAGATTATCTTCACGCTTTCACACTTAATGCTGTTAATTAAACATAGCCCACTTTTATTCCCGAGAACCTCACAAACACCTTTCTGAACCCAGCTGTATTCTGATCTCTGTATAAAGAATCCAGTTCAACATCACGACTCATGTCAAATCTGAGAAGATTTTATAGGAAGATATTTTGAAGAATCTTACTGACTGCCATTGTTTGAACACGTTTCTCAAAATATCTTTTTTGACGTTTCACATACAGGTTCACAACCACATGAGAGTGATTAGTCCCTTTGAAAGGGTTATGACAGCAATGAAATACTGTACAGTAAAAACAGCATAATGTCACAAGGCAGCGGTGATGTATTTTGTGTCTTATTTGCTCCTGCTGTGTGATCAATACCCCGCGGCGTGTTCATCATTACAGAGTTCATTATAAAAGAACTAACACAACTCTGCTTTATTCATACTGTAGTTATCATTGGATAAAGAAATCATCAAACACCCTCAAATCGATCCTAAATCACATTTTAGTGGCACTTCAACATGTCAAATTTAGCAGATATCAAATCCTACGGTGTCCTTGTAAAACAGACATAAGTGTGTCTGTATTCTATAGACAGCATCTCTGCGTGTCAATCACAAGTATTCCAGGACTACGGAGAGAGAGTTTTTGTAAGGTTTGACATGAACTCTTGAGCACAGAGACATCGTGATGTTCATGTCTCCGCCCGTCATGTGTTTGTATGAAACATCTCTCTTCTTATATTCACACAATCCATCAGAAGACCGCTCACAGCCTCATACATACAAACACAAGAAAAGCATTTCTTCAACTCCATCACCCACGTCCATACATTCATCCTCTGATCAAGAAGCTGAAGTCACAGAGACAGGGATTACGTTAAATCAGGACTAGGCCTTAGTTACATGAGAACATTTCAGTCTTTTTTACAAACCTGCCTCACAGATAAATATTGTGTGCATTTTAACACAAAACCACGCCTCTGATATATTTAAACTAGGGCTGGCAATAGATACAAAAATTTGATCGTGATTAATCACACACGTATAGTGAAATTAAACATACACTATTTATTTCGTTTAACGTGTTTATTTTAGTGCTGTCAATCGATAAACATTTTTAACTAACTAATCACACACTGCATTTATGTTTTTAAATATACTTTTCCATTCTAATTTCACATTTGATCTCCAAATGAATGTAGAAACAACACATTTCTTTAACAGCATCGTTTTAATATTGTTGGCTTTGCAGCTTTATTAAATAAATATTTTTTTTTTCTACTAATCAAACCCATTATAATAATAACACAGGTAGGAAATATACAGAGAATCAATCAAGTTCTCAAACACTTTACAGTCTTTACTGCTAAACACACGAAATACAGAAGAATCCTCAAAAAGCTACAAAATCACAACGATGTCTTCTTTTCTTTTGATCTTTGATGAACATTAGTGACAGGAGTCACAGCGTCAACGTTGACAGCCCTAATTTAAAGATATGTCTGTTTTCAGTTTAATTCAACTCTAACATTAATTTCAGTCGAAGACTAGCCTTAAGCCTTAAGCTTTATTGCCTGATTTCAGCTGAATGTCAAAGAATATTAACCCGACTGCAGGACAGAGAAAGAAAAACAACAGAATGACTGTCACTTACATATTTAACTCCAGCCCTAACTAACATTTAGATTTTCATCATTCTGGAGAACGAGGTACTTAAATGATGAAACGAGTCAACATACTAAATGTCATAATGAATATTTACTGAGTAACCCAGTGTTTTATAGACTTGAAACGGATCCATTTAAATTGTCAAAATGACCATTTTCACCAGAGATTTGAGGCCAAAATCCAGGAGGTTAAGTTCATTTGTCTTTACACAGAGATTGGCAGAATCTGTTGACGTTAGCAATCCTTGGTAGATTACAAGACAAAGAAGAAAGACTTTTCTTTTCTTTTCCAACGTTTGCACGTCTGCAACTCAAGAGGTATTACAGATTTCTTCATATCCTTTTGGTTCATAACAAACTTCCATCGTGGTCTCTTCATTTAAGAAGCCCTGAATGATAAAACCCCAAACACACGAGGCTCTCAGTTGCTCTGTAGATCTGTACCCATTTTCAATGATGAAAAACCAAATGTAGCTCACTTTGCTGGCATTTCAGATTTGGGCTTTCTTCATTCACTGAAAAAAGAACTTTAATAAGACCCTCGTAACAATTGGCATGCATATATTTTTCAATGATATTTTTACTGCTATAATGAAGTGGAGAAACACAGACCTGTGAGCACACGATGTCTCTTACACAGTAAGTGGAGGTCTGATGAATGAATGATGGCTTCAGAACGCCGCTGTCGCTCCGTGACGCACACTTAACGAGACTCGTGAGAAAACTCTGATGAGAGGATCAATCCAAACATCTTAACCGGCTGTCATCACTCTATCCACTATCACCAGCGCTCTGATTGGACGTCTGGGTCTGTCTGACATGAGCCCTTTATCAGGGACACGGGTGTCTCACACAACCTGGCCGTATTAAAACAACTTCACCCGCTGCGGTGACGTTCATTTAACCCTCATAAAGTCATACCATTCATAAAACCTGTGAGCAACTTCATTCTCTTGTGGGTGAGCAGATGGTTCGCTGCTTTAATAACAGACTCACTTTGTGTATTTCTGAACATGTGACTCGAAACGAAACACATTTCAGATGAAAGAAGAAAACATCATCGTGCTCACAACCAGCAGCACAAACACCGAAACATTCGGAGTTTTCTGAATATACAGCAGCAGGTCTTGATGACCGATCATCATCAGCTCTCATGTTTACACATCAAACATGTTAATATCAAGTCAATATTGAATGAAACGTAAGAATCCATCCCTTGAACTAACAAACGCGTTTCAGCACAGGAGGATTTTCTTCTGACCAAGACA
The DNA here is from genome assembly GCF_024868665.1 of Triplophysa rosa. Classification (NCBI taxonomy): domain Eukaryota; kingdom Metazoa; phylum Chordata; class Actinopteri; order Cypriniformes; family Nemacheilidae; genus Triplophysa; species Triplophysa rosa. The sequence goes on from NC_079906.1 coordinate 23,059,483, forward strand.
AGTTTGTGTTGAAAGGCTCTGTGAGAAACTGCAGAAGAACATCTGGTCTTCAAAAAGATGATGTGCTTTTATTTTTCTAATGGCATCCGTACCGACCACATTCATCAAATTAAACTGAAATCTGATGTTTGGTTGAGCGGAAAACCACTTTTGGTGAAAACAGACAAACTTTCACATGAACACCACAATCACACGTGATACTGATTCTGAAATGAGATTCAGGAGAAAATCTGTTGTCTCTTGGACCTCAACACACACGCACACACACACACACACACACACGCACATGTTTGCGCAGCTATCTTTATGAGGACATACATTGACGCAATGCAATCTCTAGCCCGTCACCCTAACCATCAGAACTACATGCCTGACCCTAAACCTGATTATAACCTTAACCCTAAAACCAAGTCTTCACCCTCAAACAGCCCTTTAAAGGGGTCTCTGGAAGTGAGGACCGGACAAAATGTCCTCACTTTACTCTCCTTGAGAGAGATGATCGGTCAGATATTCTGAATCAGACTTCACACCTCCATCCTCTCATCTGCTGATCAGCTTCACAAAAAACAACAACGTGTTCACCCCGAAATATGAATATGCAAGCAACACATTGACTTTTGGCCACACACTCTGTAGCAATAATCCCAATTCATACACAATAGATCCAATCTGATCTCAGACTCTTTCATCTGACACATCATGATAAAAAACTATGAGTGATCAACTACATTTCAATATTTCCACATATATTTCTTGTAAAGTGACCAAGAGTTTCTCAAACTTTTCCATTATCATGAACAAACACATTCTCACTCTCCAGACGTCAAATCATGAAGGAATGATATTCGCTTCAGAGATGAACATGATTTATGCATGAATCTGAAAATTGCCAGAAGGATTTTAAATCACAATTGAAACGCACTCCTCATTTTCCAGGTTTCTCGTGGCTATAAATAACCCGAGCAAATGTTTTCTTCCAGATAACCGTTCTTCTTAAAGGGTGAAAGAAATAAAACGTCCCTCATTTACTCATCTCAAACCCACAGGACTTTCTTTCCTGTGAACACAAAACTGATGTTGTGAAGCATCTTCACCGTGTTTGTTTTTAAGAAGAATGAAAAAGTGTTCATCATGACTCGACACAGTTACGACTCAAAGACATTATTAACTGTTCATTCTTCTTCCAGAGAGCTGTTGTTAACTGATCGGTCTTCGTCAGGTGACGTCACACTCGCCAGAAGCAGAGTGCATTATGGGTATCGCCGCCATATCTTCTTCATTCAATTTCACTTCATTTCAGAGATAAAATGCCATGTTCTTGTGGTGTAATATGTTGTGATACTAAGACACACGATAGAGACAGCCGAAAGCTTCACCACTGGGAAAGATTGTTTAGGTTTCCCACTTGAAGAAAGATTACGGACAGCATGTAATAACACATTCTGTTATGCATTTTAAAACACCCAGTGTTGCTTTAACAATAAAGTTTGTACAATGGAATTTTCATAACGAATTCTAAAAAATGTTGAACAAACAGGGTGAGGTTTATTGGTAACGTTAGAGACACACGTAACGCTTACAATCCCTGTAAACCCCGATAAAAACATTTGTGGAAACTAAATACATAAGAACAGTAAACTCAAAACAATACATTTTGAATAAACTTCATTTTTCATTATTCCATTTTCCATTTCCTTGAGTTTCACTTTAACAATGATCAACGTTGTCATGAAGGAACAACCAATGTGACGCCTTCACATCAAACCCTTACGAGTCTGTTTTCCTCCTGAGCAAATGCTCTACTCGTCTGCAACCTCTTAAAATCACAAGACTTTAAATAACAGAATACAATGTCATTGTCTTTTGTCATCTTGATATGAATACATAAAATAAGACTTTATTTTGAAATTTCCTTCCATTATCCAGTCCACCAGAGCATGCTGGGAACGGCTCTTACGTCAATGAAAGATATTATTACATTTTTTGAGTTAAGTGACGTCTTATTTTTGTGTCTCTAGAACTCAAAATATCAAAATCATTAAACACACTTAAAAGTTAAATGAACTTTTTCACAGTTTTGAATGCAGTTTGCTCATTTTTAATGAGCAGATTAAACTGTTCGGGAATACAGTACATATAATTAAGTATAAGTAAATGTACGGTTTTATACCGTGAAGAAGACAGTAATATCCAGAACTGAGGTTGCGGCAGCAATGCCGGGACACTCGACTATTTGCGGTCAGGTAGTGATGTTAATGAATGACAAATTCTATAGGTTACGCTTCCTGACATCTTTGGTGAGATTATTTCAGTATCGTATGTACTTGTTTTGCTTCTGTTTCTCCAGTAAGATGATTTCATTGGTCTTTACTGTGCCGCTCCATATACTTTCAGTTCACTGCTCAATGCAGCGATACTGTCTCGGTGACGTCACACACGTGTCTGCCAAACACCCATACAGTAAATGAGTCAGTCTGTGAACCAACATGAACCTGAACTGACTCCTTGAGTTCATCTGAAGAAAACAACTCAACATTTCATCTGATCCTCAGACGATGTTCACCATGAACTGCTGTTATATGAAGATGTGGAATAAAAGGACAGCCACAGGTTTGGATCATCGTGAGTTTATAAGACAGACCGGTCGTTCTAATCACATCGTCTGTTTCTGCTCGAGATAAAAATGATGAAATGATAACACGTGATCAGATGACACAATATTGACTCAATATAAGCTCACATGAGTGTTACCTGAGGAGCAGGTGAAGAAGTCACGACACGCTGCTGATGATGATGATAATAAGAAATAAATATTCATGAGCGTGTGGTGTCCCCCGGCGGGCCGTCAATCGTGAGGATGATTGTTAAACTGATAATCAGGATTCACAGCGGGAGAACAGCAACATCATTTATTATTCAACTAATGTTCCTGTAAGTCAATACTCCACCAACAGTGTGCAAACACACGCACGCACGCACACACATACACACACACACAAACACACGCACGCACACATGCACGCACGCACATACACACACACGCACGCACACACATACACACACACACAAACACACGCACGCACACGCACGCCCACACATACACACACACAAACACACACACGCACACATACACACACACAAACACACACACGCACGCACACACATACACACACACACGCACGCACGCACGCACACACACACACACACACACACACACACACACACACACGCACGCACACGCATACACACACACAAACACACACACGCACACACACACACACACACACACAAACGCACACATGCACGCACGCACATACACACACACGCACACACACACGCACGCACACACACGCACACACACACAAGCACACACACACGCACGCACGCACATACGAACACACACACGCACGCACGCACACGCACGCACACACATACACACACACACGCACGCACAAACACACGCACACACACACGCACGCGCAAACACACGCACACACACGCACACACGTCAATTTCCATTTTGACTTTTTAGTCCAGAACATCTGAGTGTCTCTAATATCTATAATCTAATATCTATTCTATACACCCACACAACTACAGATCATGTGCAGTGATTTCACACATTATCTTGTGACCGTGCTGGAATAACAAAAGTGTAAAAGGCAAACAAAACTAACCTTGTTATACATGCACACACACACACACGCGCACACAAATATCCATCAGTGCAATAATTCCCAGCATGATGATGAGGTGTGAGGATGCTGCAGATATGACAGAATAACATCATTTGGATAAAAGCGTCTGCTAAATGACTCGATGTAAATGTAAATATGTTTGTCTTTGTTCAGGGTGAAATATAAATCCGAACACAATAAAATGATTTAAAGCGATACTGTATATTAATGTAGATGTGAGCATCAGGAGAGTTTTAAAGTCCTTGTGTCATTTCTTTCTCTCTCTCTTGCTATGGAGATTATTCACATAAAAACTGAAGTTTGGTGGCTTTAAGAGCTCATCTATATGTTAATAGACCTGTGAAACCTGACACAGTTCACTCAGATCTGTAGATTTCACATTTACACTCGATATTCTCTGATGGAGCAAAATATTGATGACTGGTGTCGTTCACAGGAGCCGTTTTAAAAATTCTATAATATTTATCTAGAATGAGAAAGACTGTTTCATACAGCAAAACAATACACACATTTATTACAGACCGCTTTTAAAATGCAGAGGAGATTTACTTTAATAATCAGACCAGCGATTATATGACACAAACAATAGAAACACAACATTGTCTCTCATTCATTCATTACTAATTCATGCAAAAATCTAAATTCTGTCATTATTTATTCTCTCTCATGTGGTTGTAAATCTGTACTGTATGCGAGTCTTCCTTCAGAGGAACACAAAAGAAGATATTTTGAGAAATGTCCCAGTGGTGGTTTGTGTTCACACAATGGAGTTCAGTGTTGTTTAATTATGATCATTCTTCGAAATACCTTCTTTTGTGTTCCGAAGCAGAAAGAAACCCATACAGGTTTGACATGACAACTCTTTAACGGTTGTAGAGATGGTAAACTGGTGTCTCATACAGTCGCACAGTGAAGAATAACAGCTGAACTCATTATCAGCTTGTCATTTCACCGGACAGCCCGTCACTCAGCAGGATTTCACACCACATCACCTATTATCAGCTGTAATGTCACACATGCAGATGACATGACCACACGTGTGCTGCTACTGACCCGGTCAAACGCTCCTCTCTCACACGAGCATCACTTCATTCATCCTCCAGACACCACACTCTCATCTGCTCTCTTAACACTCAAACGTCATCAGAAAAAACACAAAGTTCATCTTTTCATCATGGTAGACTCGTGTTGGTGGTATGAAGTGAAGTTTCAACAAACCTTGAAGAACGTGTCCGATCAGATTCGAGTTCGAGTGTCTCTGGAATTTCATTTGTCACAAACGGTGAAGCGTCATTAAAAAAAGAATAATCCTGTTAAAATAAAGAAGCATTACAGGCCGCAGCGGCGCACAAACACAAGATTCATCATTTCTTCTGCATGTGTTCTGGGACGTCACGTCAATGAAGTATTAAAGCAGGTGTGTTTGCTGTCAAATCCTCCTTTACTCTTCATATGAAATAGACATCTATCATTAATCATAGACACCTACAAACTACATGACACCACACTAAAGGGACTAAGTTCTGTCATCATTTATTCACACTCACGCCGTTGAAAACCACCTGGATGTGACTTTTTGGGGGGGAAATCACAATAAGACTCGTGATTTATTACTTCATTCATTAAATGTGACTTTGTTCTATTTACTAGAGTTTATATTTTTATCAAATTATAACTTTGCTTGTTTGGTTTAATCATTTTTGCTCTTATAAATATTAAACTGATCTTTTGATAAATGAACAATAAAGAGTAAACATCTCAACAGATCATTTATGCATAAATCAAATCAATGAATTCAATTGATGGGATTCAATTAAAATGAATCTATCAATAAAACATAAAGAAAATAAAGCTTTAAGAGCTTTATATTTAGCATTGCTGCAACACACACACAGTCCATCAGTCAGTCTGGTAAATGTGAGGCGGCTGGAGCGCCAGAGCGAGTAATAGACGGATCTCAGACTGACCACAACAATCCTGTTTAATCCAGACCAACATCACATAGAGTCTTCCTGGACATAACCCAATCAATAAATGAAGAAAACATCCGTCTTAACAGCCTCATCTTCACAAGCTGAGTATTAAACATCATGTACACATTTGAAGCTCAAATTGACTGTGAACTTCATTATTTGCTTCATTTGAAATCTGCACCCATCTCATCATTCAATGAGTACATGTCATATTGTCCAGCACGAGTTACAACACAAAACAAACGCAAACTTCACCATGACTTTGTGTGACACTGAAGAGGTGAATGTGAGCATCCGGAGACCCTCGAGGGTCCACGCTCACAGAATGTGATTAAGCAGTTGGCACAAGTGTTTAAACAGAGAAATAAGAGATCCAAGCCAAAGCAAACAGTTCTTATGAATCTCTGAGGAGCACGTGTGTGCGCGTACGTGCGTGTGTGTAACAAAAATAGTGGGCGTGGTTTGCATTTTTCACTGTTGATTGATTGGATGTACTGTATAAAAACAGCCGTTGCATTTTGAAATGGAACTGGCAGCAGACTGACAGTTGAAGGGGAGGAGTTCACAGATGCTCCGCCCAAGCCGTCTAACATACCTCATCTGAGATGGATAGTCACCAGAGGGTGGAAGTGCATTTTCATCATTTAACTGAAGATTATGAGGGCACAGAAATAAATTGATACTGACATTGATAAACTATTTACAATAAACGCTGCGATATTTCATGAAATAATGCGAATTGTAATTTTTAATTTCACTGGGACTTTAAAGACCTAATAGGTGCTTTTAGACAAATCACAACATGTCACATTACTGCAAAACAAAAGAACACTGGCAAGAACATTGACGCTCAAAAAATACTGACGTCTGAACAATTCACATATAAATATTTATAAAACCTGACAAGCTTCTATTTCTATATTTACATTTACAGTCTACAAAAGTTTTATAGCAAACATAAAAAGACAGATTTTCTCTGGAGATGTTGAAATGGTTAATGGATGTGAGAATCATGACTGATGGTCCAGATTAAGCAACGGTGTCAGTTTACTGATGATGTTTGTGTATGAAGGCAACGCATCTGAGCTTCAGGACCATCATCCACACATACACAATTCAACATCGCTCACTCACACCAACAACAACAAAACCAAAAGAGCAGAGCTCAAAACACAGACGCCTGTCAGGTGACCCTACAGAACAGAGATCTAAATGAGCTCATATAGAGATCTTCACTCATACTGACGTTTGATCGCAGACGAGACCATCTGAGCTCAGTCTGACACACTGATGACATCTCTTCTCAAACGCTCATGTTTCTGACTCTCAGGAGAAATATCTGAGACACACATGAGCCTTATGCAAACGTTTACATTTTCTCTCCATTTAATCTCATTGATGACTGTGAATAATAACTGAGATATTGATGAGATCTCATCATTGCCTTGTTGCATTAAAATCATTTTCAGACTATGGTTTAAAGTTATTGTTTTGACATTAGAGAGTTGTAAATGGTAATTCATGAATCTTTCAGTTTTAATAATAATAGTGATTTATAACAGGGGCATTCAATTAAAGTTCCAATAGGGCCGGTCTTTATATTTTCTTCCAAACGGAGGTCCGGACACTATGTTTTTTGAAAATAAATGATTATTTAGTTGGATATACTGTATATATAACAGATACATTAAGTATTGTAGGATCTGTGGCTTTAGGGGAATGCCCTCTTAATAGAAGTCTAATAATTAATATTTGTAAATATTATAAAAACTACTGACAACATGCAAACAGCAAATGTAATGGAACAATAAACCTTTAGCCTTTCCATGCCATTCATACCAGAACTATACTTCTATCTTTAAATCATTTCCCAATTAGAAGGAAAAGTGATCCCGCTCGTGAAAACCCAGCAAAAGTGTTTTCTACATAAAATCATCCTACAGAATATTCTGTGAAAATATAACAACAACATATTCAATATTGACTGAATTCGATTCGATTATGAGACTTTAGCTTGGGTTTTCACAGGGTCACAAATGTTTACACGCTGATCAATAATGCTAATGCTGAATGTAGATAAAACGTTACGGTTCATAAAATATCACAAATCTTGGAGACCTACAGCAAACAGTAAACAGACTGACAGATACAAACACTTGAATATTTGCTGCATTTGTTGTGTTGTTGTTGTGCGTCCATTTACCTGCTCTGCGTGTCTGCACTACACAATTGAGAATGACTGATTTATGATGTCATTGCCATTCAGTACAGAAGTATATTGTTGACAGCGCCACCTACTGCTAAAAACATCATAATAGCTGCCAAAATAACGCCACTACCTGCGGCTCGTGTTGATTTCAGTTCTGTTTATTCAGTCACTGGCCTTTGAAAGGACAAACGAGGAAAAGTTAATGAGTTGAAAAACGTTTACCTTTAACCACATGAAAGTGTGAAATCTCCAGTGGCCCTCTCTCTCTGAACCCGTGACACCTTTAATTTACTTCTCTTTCACAAATTGGCTTTGAGCTCCCTCGATGCTCGAGAGCCCCACACATTCTCTTCATGTGAGATTCCCGCGTGAGAAAAGAACCTTTACGCTTTTCCAAAGAGCAAAAAGAGTTTGAAGAAGCAATTCCAGTGTTCAACAGGAGCTTCTAATTAAAGTCATGTTAAACAAACACTTATGCATACACAAGAAACACAAACGATAGCCGAGGTGCCCATAGCTCACCAGAGACACTTCAAGATGATTAGAAAACACAACATTCACTTCACCTTCATCTGTGTGAGAAGTCCATCCAGCACATCTGACGATCTTCTCCTCCTGAGACAACATCTCAACATCATCATATACAGTGTGTTGTGATAAATATGTTCAATATCCAAACAAACACATGTAGTGACCTCAGAAACCTATCAGACAACACTTCACAGCAAACGTTCACAGCAGTCTTAAGTTTCAATAAGCCATCAATGTTTTTATGATGAAAGATGACTCGACATCTCATACTTACTGCCATTACCTGAAGATTTTCGGAACGGAATCAGAATAAACCAAATTGGGAAAAGGAAAGTAAAAACCAAAGTAAACTAGAATGCTATCGGAACCTAAACAGACAATAGAATGTGTCAGATGATGTCTACACTGTTGGAGATGTGAAACAGAGACGGATCCTGAGCGAACACAGACTCAGTGATCACAGTCTGGCCGTAGAGAGAGGCAGACACACACAAACAAAGAGTCTGTGCACACTGTGACACTGCTGAGGTGGAGACTGAGACACACTTTCTCCTTCATTGTGATCAATTTAAAGGTGTGAGAGAGACACACTTTCACACAATGTCAAAGGTCATGCCAGAGTTTGATAGGTGTTGAGAAACAGAGCGAATGCAGATGTTAGTGGGGAGAAGAGACACACATCAGCTGCTGCTTCATTCATCTATCAGCTGCACAAACTACTGCCTTCATCTGCTACAATCACTGCACATCTCATTACATTCTCATGTTTCTGCCTGAAATATACTTTGATATTGAGATTTTATTTCCATATTTCATTGGTTTACTTACATATACTCTATTTTATATTTCATTCTATATTTCAGCAACTTAGTTTAATTTTAATCTCATGTTTGTACTTAATGTATGTCTTAATGTATGTCTTTTGTTATATGTTCAATGCTTTGGCAATATTGTAAGAACACGCTAATCATGCCAATAAAGTACCTTGGAATTGAAAATTGAATTGAGAGAGAGAGAGACACACACGTTGACATGTATATTATTATAATATTTTGCCAAATAATCAGTGGACTGTTGTAGCTATACCTCGCACAAATTAATTAACACCAAACCAAGACATGTTCAATGAACAATATTTAATAATTGGAATTTAGTGCAATGTTAATAATTTGTCAAATGAAATAAATGTACACCTTCAACCCACAGCAACAGAAGGATTGGTGAAATATAATTCATTAATCAACATGAAAAGAGAACTAAAATCCATTAACTTGGCTTCTTTCAAAATTTGACAACGTTCAATCCGGGCCGTATGCAGGACTTTAGAAATACCAGAAAAAAATGTTTGGGAAATTTGAGAAAATTTCTTGAGCTACATATGTGCATTTTAGAACAATTGAGTGCAAATTAGAAACCTTTTTATGCTTATCAGTGATCACATGGCCAATTTATATTTTCATACAAATATTAGCAGATTGAAATACAATCAATCATTCGTGAGCATTTGGGTTTGGAATGACAAATGTAAGCGCTATTCCTTTGACTTTTTGTGCAGCTACACACATAGACATCAAATTACAAAAGTTGCAGACACTTGTTTTTTTTACAAAAAATTGTTATAATAATATAGAAAGAGAATTAAAGAACAAGAATTCATTGATGTGTTTGAAATATTTGCAAATGAAATTGTAGTTTTAATAGGCTAACCACAACCTCAGTCAAAGCCATGCAGTTTAGGATGAACTAGTGAAGGTCTGCTCATGTTTTTGTCTCGTTTCAACATTTTGTAGTTTGCATTATTGGATATTTCAATCGTCTGTTTAATCAAGTTCATTATTTAAATGTTGACGAAAATCAGAAATTTTATATTTTAGAAAAATGGATAGGGCAATAGTCTGGAAACTCATAATTTTCTCCATACTCAATTTCCTTTTTTCCATACTAATCCAGACCTGGAAAACAATCAAATAAAAATCCATACTTTTCCAAAACGCATAGGAATCCTGAAAAAAACCACGGTGACATTTCTCAAAATATCTTCTTTTGTGTTCCACTGAAGAAAGACTCACCAACAGATTTACAAACACATAAGAGGAATCAAATGATGACAGAAATTTGATTTTAAGCGCTGACTAAAGTGGCATTTGTAGGTGTTGTGAACGAAGGACTACAATGATGTCAAACCAAACATGGCCACACCCCTTAACCTCTGAATCAGCCAATAGCGAGTCATTTATTTAAAAATGTGCTTTGCAATATATGCAAAAATATTACAGATAAGCACATGCATGTATTTTACACAATTTACATTTTAAGTTTCGACTCAATTAAATAGAATGAATGTGATGCTATTTAAATAATTTATCTGAAGAATGACATCACCGTGTACTGTACTCACATCTGCATATAAAAACAAGAATAAAGATTTAAGAAACTAAAACTTTGCTCTGAGAGGCTTTATACCCCAAATAATGTTTTCGTCTCTCTCGACCGTATGTCAGCGTTCATTACAGCAGACACGTCTGAAAGCCTCATTACTCACAATTAATAAGAATCTTCATCATGATAGATTACCACACACATCCCATCAGGAACATTCATACCATACAAAAATAAAACCATCTCAGCCAATGAACATTTATAGAGAAAACAGAACATTGTGAATGTTCTTTTACATAAAGGGAAAAGAGTGTCAGAATATGTGAAGGTAAAACTTTAGATTAAACTAACATAAGATGTGTGATTCAAAGCAGCTCTCAACTCCACACCTGAACTGTACATCATCATCATTGAAGGTGAAAGACCAAAAACCCTGATATTCATACGGCATTCAGAGAGAATTAAATCAACACGAGTCTCACGCTTCAGACAGAGAGAGAGACTAAAGCAGAGCGTAATCCAGAGTGACATCACAATCTGCACCTGTTCACACTTACACTTTCAAACATGTTTCAATGAAACTGAACCACGCTTCAGACATGAAGAATATCATGAAAACAGCTACACATGAGACAGACTGCGGCACATTATCATATTTATACAGTACTTCTCACAATCATATCACATTGCCATACATTACACACACACACACACACACACACACACACACACACGCAGAGGCATGCATGCACACGCATGCACGCACAGGAATGCGCGCGCACACACAAATGCATACGCGGACACACACACACACACACACACATATGCACGCGCACGCACACATACACATGCATAGATACACGCACACATGCATGTACACACATACACACACGCATGCGTGCACACATAAATACACACGTGCACACACAAACATGCATGCACACACACATATACGCTGACACACAAACGCAGATGCGCACGCACACAGATATGTATAAGCGCACACACATACACACGCATACACACACGCACACATGCATACACGCACACGTATACGCGCACACGTATACGCGCACACACACGCGTGCACACACACACACACACACACGCGTGCACACACACACACAAACACGCATGCACACACAGGCACGCAGACACATACACACACACACGCACAGGCATGCACACGCATGGTTGCACGCATACACTCTTTTGTGTGTATTTGTGTATTTGATCCAAGAGTCTGTGAGCATTAGTGTGTATGATATATCGTTGTCATGTTGTATAAAAGTCAGATCTCAATAAATTACTGCACACGTTCAAATTTTTGAACTTAGTTTTTACAGTCTGACCTGTGAAACCTCACAGATCCAAACTAACAGAGTCAGAATCCCAACAGCTATAAAGAAATCAATCATGATTTTATAACAGGTTAAAGGTGAGAATACTCAGCGCTCTTCTGTAAGAAACTTAACGTGATATTCACCAAACACATCTCCAATAAATCCACAAATCATCAAATCACTAATGTTCTGTTCCATCTGCAGTCGATTGTAAATTCAATATTGTGTTAACACTCGCAGCGAGACTATAAATCCATACAAGAAAAGAGAAAAAAGGTATTTCCTCAACAGTCATGAAACATTCTCCAGTCGAACACTCTATACAAACACAGAAAAAAACATGTTTCCAGACAGATGTGATGCATATCTGATAAGTTATCTGGCTCATTCGATGTAAAACATGTATTCAGCCTGGTCCTGGATGCTGATTGGTCAATAAAGCCTTGCGGTCGTACCAAAATTCTTTACAACATTAAAATATGCGTAATATTCACACAATAGGAATATTCATGCTCAGAGGTGTGACACATTTCACACACGCAGCGCTCGAGCGGTGTGTGATTTACAGAGAGATGTCAGATTCCCACGACCTGAGATATGATGCTAAAGACGGCATCTTCTGCTTGTGTTTATCCATGAAATCACAGAATCTTCTCAACACAAGTTAATCCACACACAGACATATGACTGAATAACCAGAAACAAAAGCCAAAGCACAGGATCAAACACAAGACACATTTCACACATGTGGAGAACACATTTGAAAGCTGGCAGATGATATCCGCTGATGTGGCCTCTTGTTTGAAGGCCAAACATGCTTCAGAGTGTACGTGTGTGTGTGTGTGTGTGTGTGTGTGTGTGTGTGTGTGTGTGTGTGTGTGTGTGTGTGTGTGTGCGTGTGTGTGTGTGCGCGTGTGCATGCGAGTGAGTGCGTGCGTTTGTGCATGTGAGTGAGTGCGTGCATGCGTGTGTGTGTGTGTGTGCATGCGAGTGAGTGCGTGCGTGCGTGCGTGTGCGTGCATGCGAGTGCGTGCGTGCATGCGCGCGCGTGCGCGCGTGTGTGTGCATGCGAGTGTGTGTGTGTGCATGCGAGTGTGTGTGTGCGTGTGACAGGTGTGTGTGTGTTAACAGTGATGTTGAACTGTATTCTGCTCTTTAGTTCTTCATTGACCGGGTCTCATTAATCTACTGAAGCTACCGCACCGATGTCGTTTTATATGTCACACATGACAACCAATAACACAACCCTCTCCAGCCGGACAGAACAACAAACCTTCGAGAAAGTCAAGTGTTGCAGTACCTGTCATTGATGGTCCAGTTAAGGCAGAGATTAAGAGACGTCAGGTTCCGACACTTTCTCACCACCTCCATCACCGTCTCGTTGTTGAGTTCAGAGATGTGTCGCAGATCCAGACTGTTCAGATCCTGAAGCTGCACAAACACACAAACACACGTCAGCAGTTTATACAAGTCACTAAATATTCCCCACTATCCTCTACTGAAAATATCAAACACAAATCAATTGTTATTGTCTGAATGCTTGATGGACTTTTCTAATTTGTGATGTTATTATCGTAATAGTTTCAGAAATCAAATCAAACAGCTCACGATTTAAAAACGGAAGGAAACTGCAGTGGACGTCTGACACACACAACGCTCGTGACAAACAGCGCTGTGCATCATCTGTGTGATGTGTGTTATTCTCTTATCATGTGTTTGTGTTATTCAGAAGATGTGAGACAGCCACAAAACACGACTGACACGCTGTCAATCAAATGTGAGTAGGGTTGGGAATCGAAAATCAATTCCAATTTGGAATCGGAATCGAAAGGCTAGAAATCGGATCGGAATCGAAAGGAATAGGAATCGGATACTTGAGATTAAAATTTGAATTCCTCTTATCAATTCCTGTGTGCATATTTTCAGAAAAGTACATGCGTTGCATGATCTGCTGATATCTCAATAAAAGCCCTTATGAAAATGATCGATGTTTTTTACTATAGTACGCATAGTTTAGCTATAGAATTTGCATTAAAGCACAGGAATCACAAATGAACCATAGTTGCATTATAATAACTGCAGTTTAACCATGATGTAGTTCAACTATGATAATACAAATTGTAATAAATCAGAAAAGGTGTGTTTCTATGTGTAAATATACACAAAACGCTGCTCATAAATATATATATATATTTTGCAAACAAGTCAATAAGCAGGCTAAATGACCATACAGGTTGATATCTAAATGTTTTACTTCAACTGTGGAATCGAAACTGTGGAATCGATAAGAATCGAAATCGATAAGCAAAATCAGAATTGGAATCGGAATCGATAAAATTGAAACGATTCCCAACCCTAAATGTGAGTGAATCTGGTCACTGTCTGCTGTACATGTGTGTGTGTGTGTGTGTGTGTGTGTGTGTGTGTGTGTGTTGATTGTACACTGAGTGTTGTGTTCATGTTGTGCTCTTGACCTTCATGAAAGCACAACTGTTCATTCTGCTCCTGGACGCTTAACAAAATGCTCCCTACAGTGCCCGCAGGCAGATTACCCATGATTCCTGCTCCTGACCCACATTAACATCAACACACACACACACACTACTCATAAATGACAGTCTATCACACGTTCACTGTACAGCAGTCGCAGCAGATGCAGGAATGTGTTAAAGAAACACGCAAGCTGACAGAAAAGGAAAAGGCTGTTTTACATTCACACACACTCACTCAACGCACACACACGCAGATTTCTGAATAATATCACAAATTCCATTTTTTATTATTGTTCTTAAAGAGTTCATCTACTTGGTGAGGTCTCATTTATTTCTCGTCCTCAGGCTGTGTGAAGAATTTGTAGTAAAGTGTCTAAACATCCCTGTCAGTAAGTATCCCAGCATTCACTGCACCTCATGTGTACGGTGTTGAATGAAAGTTCGACTTCAAGGAACAGATCACACAAACAACACAAATGCACTCCTGAAACACTGAGAATCACGACAGAATCTGATTCACGGCACACACACGACCTCACATGAGTGTTTATCAGGGACAGACATTTACAGGGGCAGGGGCTCTTCTCATATTTGTTTTCATTTTTGCCAAACAAAATGTTAAATATATTAAAATAACTATTTTTTTAAATCCCTCACACTCACCAAATTGTTTCATGTTGTTTCATTTTCCAACAATGGTCTTCTGTAGAATTCACAGATTTTATCACAAGAACAGGCAACAACAATGGAAATTGAGCCACAATGTGTATGATTTCTATGATAAAGTTTCAAGTATATATTTAGGATAAATTAATGCACAAAGGAAAATGACATATTTTCACTAATAATTTGTTTATTTTGCACAAGCCAAAAACTTAATTATTTTGGTGTTATTGGGACACCAACAATGACCTTCACACTAAACTGAAAAAGACAGTTGGTGCCAATTGCAAACCTGCAAAAATAATTAAAACACACTGCAAAAAATGATTGACAAAATACACAAATACAGCAGCTTAACTAATTATTATTTATATTATTATTGTTGCTATAATTACACTTACTGTACCACACACGCGCGCACACACACTGATGGTGACAAGAACTTTGTTTCACTTTTGAGGGAGGGTGGTTTAGATCCATCAGCATACACAACATATAAAATGCATGGTTATTAGATGAGGAGTCAAGTTATTGTTTAAGGCGGGACACTTAATGTACTGTTCAAGTTTGAGATGTTGGTCTATTTTGCTTTCATGTCTTCTTTTGCTCTAATGGAAAGGACATTTCCAAAATACACATTAAGGTGTTTGTTTAAAGCCTTCTATACCCTCGTCGGTTTGCTTCTGTAGATTTCTGCTAAATTATCCAAAACAAGCGGCATATATATCTGCATACAGTATGTAAACAACATTTCAAGGGAAAAGACTCTTGATGTAAGTCATATTAACTAATAACTGGTGGTATGCTTTAGTTCTTTTGTTTATCCTGTTCATCTGAATTGCCTGACAAATGTATGCAAGTTAGCACATTTTAATGCCTTAATGCCTGGTTTACATATCAATGAGGCGATTCTGATGATGTTATTAATTTGACTGTTAGCATGTATGCCAATGATATACTGCCTTAACGAAACTTTAGCTTACTCATTAGCTCATAAGTGATGGATGTTAGCAAAACAATATTTGCGGTTTGTCTTTTGGATAATTAGGTGTGAATTCGAGGCACATGTAGCTAGTCTGTTCATCAGCACTCACCTCCACACCAGACAAACGCTACTGGAGAGGAGGGAGGGCTTCACTTCTGCGGCTCTCTGCCGATGTGCCAAACGTGCTACAGCTGTGCTGCGCATGCGCGCCTGCGTGGAGACGCGGATGGGAGAAAGACATCAGAACTCTCAACATTTCCCGACCTGACCTGACATTTTCTAATTGTTCGACAGGGAAAGCCGTGTGCAAACAGAAACACAAACGCGCACACATACTGTACATATATCCATTTATAAAAAAATCCCAGAGAAAGGGCACTTTCTCTCGAGGAAGAAAAATCCCCCAAAGCCCCCCTGCACGTGCCTGGTGTTTATCTACTGACTAGCAGTGAAATATTTCAGACAGATTGTGAAATCTCTACATTCCTGATGAGAATGAGAAACACATCGCCTCACTTTCACTCGCAAACTCATGATGGGATTTAATTCTCTCTCTAACTAAAACCATGTCTGTAGCCTTTTCTTCATCATTCTCTTCTGCAGATGTTGGTGTTTTTCTGCCGCTGGCTGTGACACACACACACACACACGCACACGCACACGCACACACACGCACACACACACACGCGCGCACACGCACACACACACACACACGCACAGCACGCACACACACGCACACACCGCACACACACGCCCACACACGCACACACACACACACTACACACAACGCCCACCGCACAACACACAAGCACACACACACACACGCGCGGCAACACACCGACACACACACAACACGCCACGCACACAGCACACACACGCACACACGCCCACACACACACACACGCACACACACACACACACCACGCCCACACAACACACAACACAGCACACACGCACACACACGCCACACACACACAACACCACACACAACACACACACAACAACACACGCACACAACACACGCACAGCCCACCACACACACACACGCGCACAACAACACGCGCCACACACCGCACACGCACACACACACACGCGCGCACGCACACACACAACGCGCACACGCTACACACCGCATCACACACACACACACACACACACACACACACACACACACACGCACACAGAGAGAATCTGCCCGCTTTCCATCATATATATAATTTTAATATATATAATACTTCTTAATATAAATGTTCTTTGAAGTGGATACATTGAAGAGAGGAAGAGAGAGAGAGAGTTTCAGAGGTGTTTTGATAAATGATTTCTGGATTTCACTGAAATCTTCAACAAAACTTTCCAATGGGTGTAAACTGATCCATCATGTGATCTGTCACGTGACTGTCTGATATCACACAAATCATCATCTAACCTGATAGACTCCGGTGTGAAACAGAAGAAACATCTGTAAGATCACTGCCAAACTTTCAGCCTGATGTGATAATCGCTTCCAAATGACAGAGGCATATGTCACACGCACACACACACACGCACGCACGCACGCACACGCACACACACGCACGCACGCACGCACGCACGCACACACACGCACGCACGCACGCACACACACGCACACACACACACACACACACGCACACACACGCACACGCACACACACACACACACACACGCACACACACACACACACACACAGCTGATGTAAAGCTAGAGAACAGAAGTTATGTTTAACCTGATCTGTGCCCATTCATCACAGTAAAGAGAACCTCAAATGAGAATGACCCACCAAACACACATCCTCTGACCTCTGACCTCTGACAGTGTTCACATTCTCTCTCTAGACTCACAGAAGTTAAGAATAAGGGGTGAAAAACTTAGAAGACACAGACACAAGAGAAGCCCAAACTGAACCAGGATCAGTCTGATAAAGTCTCATTCTGCACACTCCTCGTCTCTTTCTTCATTTGATGAAGACTTGTCTTCGGGGTTTTATAAATATAATTCACAGCTGAGAGAAGTCTGAAGTCTTTGATGATGAGAGTTAAAAACGGTCCCTCTGCTGGAGAACTGAAATGGAAATGTGTGTCCGGAGAGAGCGCGAGAGACGCCGAGCGAGGAGGAGCTGGGACTTCATTTAAATAACTTTGTGCCTGTGGATGGCACCAGGTGAATTGTGTAATGTAATGATGTCTTTACCCCTCACACGGCTGGAAAATGAGATTTAACAGCTGCACTTCACAAAAACTTTATATAGATCTACAGTGCCCTCCACTATTATTGGTAAATATGAGCAAAGAAGGCTGTAAAAATAAATCTGCATTGTTTCTCCTTTTGATCTTTAATTAAAAACATCTACAAAATTCCAACGTTTCACTGAAGGAAAACAATTTGAAGTGGGGGGAATGTCACATTGTGAAAAAAATGTTTCTTCCATAAATGTTGGCCACAATTATTGTCACCCTTGTATTTAATACACTCAACAAGCTCAATTGATAAGAAAATCAGCTCTGAGTGTTTTCTTTTCAGTCTGATGTGAGGTTTGAGAATTCATTGAGAGTCATCCGAGTCTATTCCTCATACAGAATTTCTCCAGATCCTTCAGATGTTGGTGATCTCTTATCTTCAGCTCATCCCACTCATGATCATAGTGTTCAGGTCAGGGAACTGGGATGGCTGTGGCTGGATCTTGGTTTTGTGTTCAGTGACTCCTTTTTTGTTGATGTTGATGTTTCTTTTGAACCAGTGTGCTGATGGAAGATCTAACCACGACCCATTATCATATTTCTATAAGAGCAAGTCAGGTTTTGATTTGTATATCTGTTGGTGTTTGATATAAAACATGATGACATGTATCTGATCAAGATGTCCAGGACCTCTGGTATAAAAGTAGGTCCACAACAATAAGGATCTGGCGACATATTTAACTCTGGACGTGGGGCACTCTTTTATCCACGTGTGCACCAAACCTATCTTGTGTTATTGCTGACAAAAAAACTCTTTCATTCCATCTGGCCATAGAACCCAGTCCTGCTTGAAGTTCCAGTATGGCAGATGAATGTGGTGGAGACTGTTTTTGCATGAGAGCAGAAGATTTCTTTCTTGAGCCGTGTCCCAAACAACGCGTGCTGATGGAGGTGCAGTTTTCCTTTCATTTTTCTGAAACTAAAAATCAACTAATTTCTGCAATTCTCCATCTGTGATCTTTGAAAAGTCTTTGGCCACTCAACATATTGAGATAATATAGACACACATCCTGTTTCGAGCAGATTTACAACATCTCCAGTCCATTACAACTATTGCCCTGATGTTGGAAATGAGATTTTTATTGTTTTAACTATTTCCTTAAAGCCATTTTGTATTTTGTGTAGCTCAACAGAACTATATTGCACATCAGAACTAGACTCTTTGGTTTTATCCATTGTGATAAATGATTAAGGGGGTTTGGGCTTTGTGTTACTAATATTTATTCTCCTGTGCAACAAGAAGTCATAACAGGACAACATCATGTTTCTAGTCACCTTGGTGTGCTCAGAAAATTTAAAATATTTATGGGAATTTAAATATTTAAATAAATTTAAATATTAAAGGGAATATACTTGGGAAGTATTTTACTCTTTTTTTAAGAATTTCTAGGGGTTCCAATAATTGTGGCCTTTTTTTTCACAATGTGATATTCCCCCCACTTCAAATTGTTTTACTTGAATGAAATGTTGGAATTTTGTAGATTTTTTAAATAAAAGATCAAAACAAGAAATAATGCAGATTTATTTTTACAGCCTTCTTTGCTCATATTTACCAAGAGTGCCAATAATAGTAGGGCACTGTATAGTGCTTATGATCAACTCTTTAATGTCATCAGGATATGTGCATGATTCATTTGAACTGCTTCTTTAAAGCACACATTGTGTTTGGGAATCATTACACATGTGAAAGTTTGTGTTATAAACAAAAAAAACACACTAGTGAATATATACTGTATATATATATATGGACATTTTCTATGTTAATTTTAAGGTGTCATGAATTAAGAAATCATTTTAACCTGAGCTTTTGTTATTTAAAAGCTCATCGTATACAAACGAACATCCTGTAAGTGTCATAACTGAAGTCGTCCTTGTTACCGAAATGACAACTTGTATTTGACACCAGACCCAGCCAGCGAACGTCAGGTCCTGGAATGCACCTATCAATGACGTCACCGCCTCCACAGAAGAATATCAACGACTACTTCTCTAGCCCCGCCCACTGGTTCGCGAATGACTTAAGCCATGTACGCATATTACACACCCCCGCATTTGTGATGATTGACAAACTGGTAACCATAGCGACATATTTTTCGGCTAAAGGTTCATTTTGTCTGTCAGTTTAAACTAAACCGCTGATAAGGGCTGTGTTGTGTTTACGCTCAGAAGGCTGCATCACACAGCGCTCTTTTGCCGTGTTGCCATGTTCGTTATTAATAAGCGCTTTTATGCTTGTCGTTTGATCTTAGATCAAAATGCCTGATCTGGCAACCCTGTCACTTTAGCGAAGGGTTCTCGAGAGCGGTTAGCCCCGTGTCATATGTACAAAAGTGAGAACTTCTTTCACTGTCATTTCTAAATAGAGCAACAAACATGCAACATATTGTGCAGCGCCTGGTTGTGGAAGAACACAGTCGCTTACTTCATATTCTGATATTAGTAATGCGTGGTTGAAGTTTATTTTTAAAGACGTTCCAGCTCGCATGGGTAAAATATTGAGCGTTTGTTCATTTCATTTCACTGTGGATTCCTTTGTGAACAAGGCTCATGCCGATGCTGGATTTGCAGAGAGACTGAGATTAAAAAGCAATGCTGTGCCGTCAATATCGAATCAGACCGGAATCTTATGTGAGTAAAAATATAAGTACGATGTGTCACTATTGCTTTGTTAGAGATCACTTTATATGTGCTGATTATGTGTAACCTACGTGTCTAACCAAGTTTACAGAAGGCTCCAACTTGGCAACGTAGCTTGTCAAACAGACAAACAGAAGTGTACATCACAGGGCACACTGCTGTCTTTTGGAACTGTTATCCAATCATAGCAATCAATGCGACCCACCCATAAAAACCAAGCGTTTCTTGAGCCGGCCTCAAAACCAGGGTAGAAAATAGCCTATTATTTATGGATTTTAATGTTTTTGAATGTAAAAACCAAGCGAACGTCATAAGTAGACCTCAGACAACAGTATAAAATAATAAAAAAGGCCAGTTCAGGACACCTTTAATATATCAGTTGTGTTTGTAATATTTGACCTAACTATGTGTTAAAATAACCCAACATTAGTTTAACTTTAAGCAGTAATGTACAGCATGTTTTGATAAATTATGCAGTCTATTAAAATATTCAATAAAGAAGGGCAACATTATGCCAAAAACAAAAGGAAATTACCTTATCATTTCCATACAGTCAATTAAAGCCTCAGCAGCGGCGTGTGTGTGTGTGCGTGCGTGTGTGTGTGTGTGTGTGTGTGTGTGTGTGTGTGTGTGTGTGTGTGTGTGTGTGCGTGTGTGCCTGTTGCAGATAACTCTGTCTCATTAGCATGCTAATGCACAAACAGCAGGGTCTCCAACATTCACCTCATTACACATTAATGAGATTTCAAAGTGAAGGCAAAATAAAAAGAGAAGAAATCGAGTTTGTGAAGAAGTTGGAGGATAGAACATCACAGCAGGTGTGAATGAGGGTCTTACCCGGGTCAGGTGGATGACCCCCTGTGATGTCACCGAACAGCCCATGAATCCCACGAAACGGAGCTCGGGACAGTTCTCCGCAAACGCTTGCACGGATTTATCCGTCACCTGAGGACACAACCGCACACACATGACAGTGAATTAAAGAGCTGATGAGAAACACATCACAAGTCATTCATAACAACAAGAGTCACAATATCATCATCACTTGCATTTTACAGTATTTCTGATGGAGCAGACAAGAGAGAGAGAGAGGGAGAGAGTCTGAGATCAGATGTGTAAAAACTAGAGGTGCGCCGATTGACCAGCCAGAGACCGGAATCGGACGGTTTTTCATATGATCGGCCGGACCGGTGACCGGCCGGTCAGTCTCACGTCTCGCCGATTCCAGGCCGATCTTCTGTTGCCCGTGATGCGGGCAAGAACGCCACAGCCGTCAGTACACTCACTTCTACTTGTTTTTAAAAATCCAAAATATAAAAAAAAGAATAAATCAACCAATATACAGTATGTGACATATATCTGATTGAGTTCTTTACTAACACAAAAAACTGCAAACAAATAAAAAAAATTAAGTGACATGTTTGGTTATATTTTATTATTTGTACTTCTTTTCAGTCACAGAGTTCTTCAATTTAAGAGTTGTTTGGGAAAGAGAAGATTCTGTCATTTAATGCAGCTTGGAGAACAGCATTTAGGGAAATTTGGGGAAATTGTAATGTTCAATCATTTATTCAATGAAAATAAAAAAAATGTGCATTGAAGAAAAGTTAATATGGTTTTATATACAGTATACTGTCAATTATAGTTTGTGGATAGAAAATCAGAATCGGCAAAAATCGGAATCGGCAGGTTTCACTTGTAATAAAATCGGAAACCGGAATCGGCAAAGAAAATTGCAATCGGTGCATCTCTAGTAAAAACATCATTCTACACACAACAAAACATCTGAAGAATACAGAAAATACAGCATTCATACACACACACACACACACACACACACACACACACACCGGCTCTGATTTGATCACCCGCTCGACCTTCACTCACTCACTCACTCAACTCCATCAACAACAAAACCACACGCTGTGACTTCCTATTAAAATCACTCATCCTTCCAGATCTACAACACACCTGATCTGAACTTCATGCTTACACAACACAACTTTAATGTGTTTAAGAGGATGAAACAATATTTTTGGTTTCTTTCATGTCATCACTTTGACCTCTGACATCTGGCCCGCTGTGACACGCTCAGAGGGTCAAAGGTCAACCGGCAGCTCTGTGAAAAAGTTCTTGAGATGATGAACGCTCCGTGTGTTATTTAAATCACGCAGAGACGACTGTGTCACATGTCTGTGTGGAATGATAGGAAAAGCAGAGGTTGGATTTGTATATGATCAGCGCGCACACTAGGGCTGTGCCGATAAACGATATCATATCGAATCGAGATAGAATGTATTTCAAAAATGATGATAAGCTATTGTCATTTTGACTTGATATGGATTAATCTTACAGTCTAACAGAACGCAGAAATAAACGCAACAACAGTCAGTCAGCGTGCAGCTTTTATCATGCGCGTCAATGTACAAAGTCCATTTCATACTGCACTTGGCAAAGAAAACTCGACATGAGGAGGAAAACATTACTGGAAGCGGAAACAAAGGTGAAACTAACCTCGAGTTGTCATCACGTGGTTTATCAAGTGTCTTTTTTTTTTTTCAAGTGCAAGCGAGTTACTTTGAAACTCAAGCACAAACGTTTTTATATCCATCGTTAACATATCTGCTAACATGAGCTGGTGCATATGAAACAAACCAGCGCTGCCCTGTACAGATCAGAGATGTAATTCTCAACTCAACTTTATTTATATAGCGCTTTTACAATTTTCATTGTTACAAAGCAGCTGTACATGAGACACATTGACTACAAGCAAAACAATCAAAGTTGTACCTGCAAAAACAAGAAAAGGTTGAAAACACAGAAGACAGACACACCCACACACAAAACACTCCACACACACAACACGCACACGCACCAACACACACAGACACAGAGACACACACACACACGGATGCGCACGCACACACACACA